>NC_057799.1:634575733-634836245 GCF_018294505.1 Triticum aestivum
ATCCTGCAATGTAGGTCGTCCGATTTATATCTGACGGATAGGAAGGAAAATATGGCAATTTACCCGCACTCTTCACCACATTTGCAGATAAGGCCTTCCCTCGTTCATCCTTTTCTCCCACAAGATCTTGATGTTCCGTGCAACGCACGGGCATCTTGCTAGTAAGAGTAGAAATTAGACATATACCACTTCTCGAATCTTGAAACCAACAACATTCCTCCCTTATCTCATCAAAACCGCCAAAGGAATATATTTTGAGTGAAACATAACATATTTTTAGTGATATACGTATTTCAAAACTAGACTTTTTTTCTATCAAATCGGTGAATATGTATTAATCTACTTTGATCGTGTGGCAACGCATTGGCACATTGCTAGTAGTTATTATAATTTTTTGGACACCAGACAAACGGTGGAGTACATATACGAAGAGAAGAGGCGCACGCACGCAGTCGGCCTCTCGCTGTCTCGCACACATGAGTGTTACGTAAAGGCGACGTTAACAAATAAACCCTAAAACCCTAGGTGCACGATTGCTGCATTCGCGGGTACCGGGTACGTGGTGGAGCACCTTTGTAGGAATAGTCAGCTCGCGTGATAATTTGATCCGTAGGAGTTGATGGTCGGGACCACAGGTGAACGACTTGGAGCGCGGTGGCTCGCCAGTTGCCACAGATCGAGTAGCCACGTTTAAAATATCGTTTTTTAGCGGGGTTAAGAGTTCCGATTTTCAATGGCGCGTTATAAGTAGTAAGTAGTTTTTAGAACGATTGGTATGGAGCGAAAATGGAATTCATAGTACTACGTACCTCCTTGGCGTATGGTTGTATGGTTTTTTTTGCGATGGAGGTTGTATGGGTTTATGTTGCGAGATGTTGAACCTGGTAGTTCTAGGGCAAATACTATGGTTTAGATTTAGATGCTGGTTTTCCGTAATGAAAATCGGAAGGGGAAACCCTTCTTTGATTAAGAAAAAACTACTACCTCCATTCTGGTTTACTAGTCCCCATCGTACTTTGGGTCAAAGTTTGTCCACGAATTTTACTTGTAAAATGTGAATGGAAAACGAGATTTTGTTATACCCAAACAAAAAAGGACTGGAGGGAGTGATTGCTCTGACACGGACGCGACCTCTCATAGCGCAGGCATTGAACCGGCGCGCCGGCCAAGAGGGCCGCACTCGCTGCAGGCCCGGCTGAGCACGCCTCCTCGCCGCGTGCAACCAACTTAAGACTGCCCCGCATGCCTTCATTGAATCCGCGCGTGTGCCGGCAACACGTCCTTCCGCGAGCCGGCAGGCATTTTAGAACACAAAAAATGACTAAAATATAATTAATTTGCGCATGGTCTTGACTTGTTGTGGTCGCCGTCTTCGATCTGCTCGATGCCCTCTTTGAAGATTGAGGTGTTGTGCATGTTGGGGTGCAAAGAAGCACAAGCGAGAGTGGTCGCCGTATAACCTTGGATGGGGATGAATTGTGTGCTCGGGGGAGTGTGTGTGTGTGTGTTGTGCTGCGTGTGTCTCTGTGTGTGTGTGTGTGTGTGTGTGTCAGATATTGAGAGAAAACAAACCTAAGGAGAGAAATGGGTATTCACGAAGAGATTGTGCGGGCCTTGAGGTGGGCAGGGGCCGGGTGAGGGTGTCAAAATGTGCGCGTTGATGCATGTGTTGCATGCGACCGTGCGAGGGACAGACGAATCGAGAGAGATGGTTGTTGTGTTACGGATGCTCCTCTCTCTGTCTCTCTCTCTCCCTCTCTCTCTCTCTCTCACACACACACACACAAGTAAACTAGAAGACCGTTCTCTCATGTATACACAACGTATCGGCATCTGTCTATGTCTCACTCATGCATGATCATTTGCACATTCACACCTCTCTATGTCTGTATCACACGCACACCGTCTCCACATTGCCCTTCCGCCACAACACACATATGGACACATACACACGTTCTCTCTCAGTCACACACACAAAATCAGTATTAAAAAAACTAGGGCGCACCTAAAACGTCCAAATCCAAATAAACACGAACTGGAGCTAAATTCAAATATATGGAAATATTGCAGCGTCAAGAACTTTCACAGGAAAAAAAAGTTGAGTAATATTCGAGGATTGTTTTCACACACACAAAAAGGTTCGGTGGATGTCCTTCGAGCGCGACACGGTGACGCACCGTTCGATCGACCGCGCGGCCGCGGTTCACGCGCTTGCACAGGATTCCGTATCGTGGCTGTGGTACTAACTAATAAAAGCGCTGCCTAAGTCTAATGTTTACGTGTACTAGTACGGTTTTCTTTTAAGTTTGACCAACCTTATATATAAAACTAAAGTAAGCTCCCACACGCGCACTCATCAATATGCCGCCGCCGCCGTTGCGCATGCCGGCGCCCGCCTGCTCCGGCCAACAATTTCTCGCCCATCACCGCCGTGTCGCCGCCATCCCTGTGCCATGAAGCCGAAGGCTCGCCCGCTCACGTCGTCTGCAGTCCCTCCTCGCGATGCCGCCGCGCTGCCAAGCACGCGAGCAGCTGGTGGAGCCGCGTCTATGCACGCAGCGTACGAAGAGGAGGACGAGCGCGTGCTCCAGCACGCCGGCGAGGAGGAACTAGCGTGTCATTGTCGTCTCCGCCCGCGCGGAGGAGGCGCGCATGGTGGCTGTCGCGGCGGAAGCCGGTCGCGCGCGCGTCGAGCCCGCAAACCGGGTGCGGACGCGGAATCTACCTTCGAGACCTTGAATGCCACGTGGATCCTGCAATCTGAAGGAGCAATTTGGGTCAGTCGACTCATGTGAGCCGTTTGATGCAACATGGATGGCTAGAAGGGCTTCTTCCACCTCTTCTGCCGTCTTCTTCCTTCGCTCCGTCGAACTTCTTTCACAAATCGACTGACCCAAATTATACTACTAGTACGAACGTATTAAGTACAGTAGGAACACGAAGATACGAGCAGTAGTACCAACTGCAAGAAGAACAGTAGTAAGACATAGTACTAGTACTACTGTACGTACTAAAGAGTTCAAATAACGAGAAAGAACATAAACATAGTTCTGCTGGGGCCTCAGCACAACACACCCTTGAAAATAAACTAAGCAACTAGTCCGCTTGACACTGCAGTAGAACCAGCATGAGCGACGGCACTGCCACCTACTCGGAGTCCGAGTCCACGTCCTCGACTTCGTCCTCGTCCCTCTTCCTCTTCCTCTTCGCCGACGCTTCTTTGCTTGAACCGGACACTGGGCTCTGCTTCTTCATCCAACCCTTGTAGATATTTAAACAAAGGTAGGCATCCATTGCTGCGTACAGGATGTGATCTTCATCTAATGTCTTCGACTCCCATGCATGATGAAACTCGTGATGAGGTTTCTTCAGTTTAGCGTACGAAGGATCAATCATGGCTGCTGCCAGGGTCAGCATTGAAGGTTGAGAGGAGGACACCAGGCTTGCCTTCTGGAGATCGAAGGGCTGGCCTACAACGAGACCTATCCGACGCAGGACATCCCTGTCGTTCTTAAAGCCTACAGTAACGAATTTCACTCTTTTGTCCTTGAGGAAGTTCTTAAAATCCTGGCACTCAACGTCGGCATGGCATATGTGGTAGACCAAGCAAACGTTATGTACGCAAACCTGGATCACGGCGGGCTTCTTCCTCTCTTCGTCCTTTAGATCCTTCTCTCGTCCCAGGACTGTGGTGTACTCAACATCTAGCCCAGCGACCCACTCATCCGTTGAACTGTTGAACATGCGTAGGAAGCGAGCAAGCCATGCTTTCACCGTCTCGGATCCACGTGTGTAGATGACGATGAACTGATCGCCGGTGATGGCTCTAACCTGGTACTCAGCGGCGACCATGGAGATTTGGGAGGCCATGGATTTTGGAGGAGGGTTAGGAGAAGTTGAACTGTTGTACCCCGCAAAAAAACTGGGAGCGAACTAATGTGAAAGGACGGGACGACTGGGAGCGAACTGTTGTAAGGTAGAAGACGGGGACGAGTAGGGCGTGCGAACGGCGTGGGGTTGCTGGCTTGCCCGGTGGATAAACGGCTGCAAGCCCCCAAAGAGTTCTCGAGAACTATGCGGGACCCACTAGATGTCATGTCTACTAGACCCATATCGTAGGCCTGACGGTATAGCTTCTGCCTGTTCGCACGCCATGCCGGCGCGTGGATGTAACTTCACTTAATTCCGTCAAACGTCGCGCCTCCCACGACCTTCGCCTCCCTCGCGCGGTCGCGCCCTTTGAGACTTCGACCGGCTATAAATGAGCAATTTTTTTGCCTTTTTTTAGACAAGCAATTTTTTTGCCTACTCCGCATGCATGATACTCCCTCTGGTCCTTTTTACTCCCGTCAACCGTTTGCAAAGTGTTTGACCAAATTTATACTTTTTTTGAACACCACCTTATATTAATTAACCAGCCACACCAGTACACTCATTCGATACAATATTCACCACACAGGGCGGTACGTTATTTACAAGAATACCATCTAATCTATTGTCAAAGCTATACTTAGCGATTAAGTGTGCCACCTTATTGGCCGAACGGCTAATCTTTGACAATTGAAGATTGTTGATCAACTTCGAGATGCTCAACGCTTTCATCTTCAGGTCACGCATAGCAGACCTGTCATAGTCCCCCGATGCAAGAGACGCTACCACAAAAGCGCAATCAGTCTCTAAAATTACAGGATTATGAAGAGAAATACCTATGTAGAGACCGGCAATGCAAGCCCTAAGCTCCGCTTCCTCCACGCTTTGACAGGCATCAATGAAATCCCACGACCAAATTTATACTAAAAATATCAATATCTACAATACTGATTATAATGAGTATAAGAACTACGTTTTATAATGAGTGTAAAAATATTGATTTGACATTGTGAATGTTGACACATTTTTCTATAAGTCTGGTGAAAGTAGAGGTACATTGACTTCAGACAAAACTTAAATGCACAATGCAGACTAGTTCCTCCGTCCAGGTGCGTGCCATGTCCTATCTTGTCATCACAACAAGGTTAGCTATTAGGCTGGCCATAGTGGGGGTAACATAAGTAGTATCATGCACTTGGGACTCGCAAACATGCTAATGTGGTAGGCAATTAAAGAAGAGAGAGATGGTTATAGTAACATAGGTAGATACCGTAACATAATAAATGTGATGCTACTATGTGTCATGCATGGCAATAAATGAGACCACCTATGATACTAATCTATGATACTATGCACTATAGAGGTAGTAACATAGACTAGTAACATATGCATGTTACTAGTCTAAGTTACTCCCCACTATGACCAGCCTTAGAGTACCACTACCTCCCTTCTAGTTTAAAGGGCTCGATTCAAAATTTCACCTACTCTTAGCAAGATAGTAGAGGCGGTGGAATAGTTTTTGAAGTCTGCAAAAGTACTCAACTAGTGCTGTCGTTCTTCACAAAAAAATGTGTTTACCAATGCATGCATGAACACTAGTTACTCTAACCCCCCTCTCTTCTTTAATTCTTTGCCACATCAGCATGTTTGCTATTCCCGTGTGCATGATACCAGCTAAGATACCACCATTATGGCCAGCCTTAATCATCGCATGCAATAATTTAGTGCACCTTGAAATATGAACATGTGTGGGGCGTGTATGTTTTTAATGACTTGAGACTATACCTAGCCCGGCATGCAAGATGACTTATTATGCACCGTTCCCCATACCTGCAGGAAGCCCGTTCGTCTCCAAATCTTTTCCTCTCCATGTGTGGAAACAATATGCCTGCCAAACTCTCCTTCTCCCTCCGGCGGTCCCACCACTCCACCCCGTGTGAAAAAATCTGCATGCATGACTCTCCTCCCCCCACGCTCGTCCAATCCGTTGTGACCAGCAATATTTCCACCCCTTCGCTCCCCCGTAATTTACTCCAACAAATATGCCCACGTAGCTGTTACTTAACTGCAGGTGCATTGGGTCACTGACATATGGGCCCAACAGGGGTCTGGCCCACATGTCAGTGACGCAACTGGACCTGCAGTTAAGTCAGTGCAGCTCAGTCCATATCTTACGTAGGTGTGCCATTGCTCGCTATAAATACTGCGCCTCCCACGACATCGCTATCTCCTCCCCCTCACGTTCACGTTCATCGCTATCTCCTCCCCCTCCCTCTCACGTCGACCACCATGGCATCGCCCCTCCCAAGCCCTAGGAGCCCCTCGCTGCACCGCGCGGACGGTCACGCGTCGCCGTTCCGTTCCTCGCCGCCACTAGTCGAGGAGGACGCGTCGGTGTTCCGCTCCTCGCCGCTACGCGACGCGTCGCCGTTCCGTTCCTCGCCGCCACTAGTCGAGGAGGACGCGTCGGCGTTCCGCTCCTCGCCGCGACGCGACGCGTCGCCGTTCCGTTCCTCGCCGCCACTAGTCGAGGAGGACGCGTCGGCGTTCCGCTCCTCGCCGCGACGCGTCGAGGTGGACGCGTCGGCGTTCCCAATCTCGCCAGCACGCGCGCCGGAGGACGCGTCGGCTCCCCGCTACGAGGAGAACGCCGCGCCGCCCGCCGAGCCCCCCAGCCTTGAGGAGCTTTGGAAAGAAATGGATGTCGCCTTGTGGGAGGCTTTGCCTCCAGCAGAGCGCGCCAAAATAGAGGCGGAGAAGAAGGCCGAGGAAGAGAAGCGCACCGCGGAACAAGCTGCCTGGGAGGCCTATGTCGCGTCCGAGAGAGTCAGGCAATTGGCTCTTTGGCAGAAGGCTCGTGCGAGGGCCGTGAGGGTGGCGGAGGACGCCCGTGCCGACGCCCTGAGTGCAGTCGGGCCCAAGCGCCTCATCTACGCTTGGCGGTACGTGGACCGGGTGCACGCTTCCAGCGAGGAGGAGTACCTGTTGGCGCCGGATCACCACACCGGTGAGATCGCGCTCGCCCGCCGGCAAGCCGCCAATCAGCACCTCGCGAGTTGCGAGGCTGAGGAAGAGGCGTTGTGTCGGCGCGCTGGGAAACGGCCGCGCACCAGGGCACTCGTGGCGCGCCGCAAGCGCTCCTGCGAGCGCCGTGGCTTTTAGGAGGAGTATAATTTTTGTTTCGTAAGGCGATCTCATTAGTTTTGGGACGCAAATGATAAATCCCGAACGTTCAGGAATTTTTAGCGTCCTTAATTAAGTATGTAAAAGGGAAAGTTTGGAAACCTTGTGTATTCGTACGCATTTTGCAAGTACGTGCATATAGCACAAACTTTACTATATACTATCGCACTACACGTCTCTCTCGATATATGCTTGCAGACTGTGCTACTCCCTCCGTCCAGGTCAATAAGTCATCTTTGGTTGTGCACCGTGACCAAGAAGGAGGGAAGACTTATACACCTAGACGGAGGGAGTACTACTATTACTTATGTACGTGCAAATGCACGTTTTAACATTACGATGCGGTTTTTGTAAAAGTAGAAAAACAGCACTAGTCAAGCTTGTGAAACGATTCAATGCAAAACAAATGCAAAAATGCTCGTTTGATTGTTTACTTTTAGCTTCCTTCTCTGTGGTTATTTCTCTGTCGTACTTTGTACGGAGTATCTCACTGGTTGGAAAGGCATGCAAATTCCCAAACCGCTTCCTACACCCTGTATCGAATTTTTTGCCTAACAAGTTGTGCCGTGCAATTGGAATTCCAACTTGAGTACTACTACTAGTAGGAGTACCAGGGGCCAGTTCTTTTAGGCTTCTAGATTAGTAATCCCATAACTACTACCTCCGTCCTGGTTTATTGGTCCCCATTGTAATCTGTGTCAAATTTTGATCATAAATTTAACTAATGAAATGTTAGTGCATGTCACATGCACTACTCCATCCGTCTAGGTGAGTAAGTCATCTTAGGCTGTGCACCGTGACCAAGGAGGAGGAGAAAACGAGAAACGTTAATGTTTATTTGCTAATTAATAGTATTGCATGCAATGAACTAACCACTGCATGTCGTGTTTGATATCTCAAGTCATTAAAAGCATGCACACTCTTTATCTCTTATTGGTTGATATGTCAAGAAACAAGAAACGAGGTACGGAGTAGAAGTTAATGCACCGCGCCTAAGTGTTTTGGGATTATTTGGTTTTCGTAAGATGACTTACACACCTAGACGGAGGGATTACAATGGTGAGGAATAAACCAGTTAAATCTTTGGTCAAAATTTAGCACAAATTACAATGGTGAGGAATAAACCAGGACGGAGTAGTAGTTTAGAAGCCCAAATAAATGAGTGAGGCGCCTTATTGTTACTCTCCACTGTGACTAGTCTTGTGGGAAAAGCTGGGGAAGCCGCCAAAAGAACTGGCCCTAGGAGTAGTAGCTAGGGATCGAGTGTGCGAGATGAACCGGAGAAAGTAAATGCAGAGAGATGAAATGCAAAAAAGACGGAGGGATGTGATGGTTGCTTGTCCGTTTATTTTACCAGGCCACTTATTACTGGGAGTGGTTGGGTTTTGTGATATGACGGCTTTACTGCCGCGCCACGAGCGGGGTGAGAGGTGAGACTCCCGTGCAGCGCCGCCCTCTACACTTGTACTACATCGGTCGTGGTTTATTAGTCCCCCATTGAATTTGACTGAAGATTTAACTGACAAAATGTTAGTGCATGTCAACAAAAACTATATCGTTGGATTCGTATTTGAACATAGTTTTGAATGATATAATTTTAGGTGACATGCATCAGCATTTATCGTACTATATATAATGTTAGTTCAATTTTTGGTCGTACTAATCTATAGTAGTAAGGTGCCCGTGCGTTGCACCGAAGAGTGAAATGCATTGATCGGGGAGTTGTTTATTTTGACAAAGGATGTGGGGGTCATCTCATGTGTAACGGGTATCGATAGGTTTCTTCGGATATTATTTCATCTCTAGAGCTCACAAACATCCGGGTGAAATAGATAAAAAGGTATCTTTTGCAAACAAAAGCGTTCAACTGTTCAACCTGCATCCAAAACTTGTGAAGAAATAACACTTATTGTGCTTTGCAAGAAATGATCTTTAAGAATTAGTTTTTGAGTATCGATTGTTATACATGTTGGCTACAGATGACATGGCACTTTCTTATAGTCAACAGTTGGCTATACTATTAAGTAATATTAACCATGCCCTTATACACCTAGACGGAGGGATTAAATCAGGATGACTTGCAAGCGGGCAGAGGAGATGTAAGAAATGGTTCATCGTAAGTCTTTCACCAGTACTGTAGTAAAAATTCATACATGGAAGATTCTAGACTAAACCATAAACGGATACACTTTTATTCATGCGCGATACTCCAATAGAGCAAGATCCTGCATGGAAGTCTCCACATGCTTAGACAGCGGATTACATTGAGCGAAGACTAATGATCAACATTTAACTTGATAATGCGTATGTCCAGGTGAACCTCCTTGGAGTCCCCGTGCACCGCGTCGGCGGGTAAAGGATGCCATGGGTTTTCCAAGTCCACATTGGCGGGATAGTCCCAGCTCCCCAGAGTCCAAGTCCGTTCGATGAGGCCGGTGTCGCCGCCCACGCGACCCGGAGGGGTAGTAACACTGACCACGCACCCGTACATCGGCCTCGTGTCAGTGTCAGCGTCAGCGGCGTCGCCCCTGACGCACATTACAGAGACGGGGCGGCGGCCTGCGCGGGCCTCGCCGGTGCCCACGATCAAGAGGAAGACGCTGCCGTCCTCCTCCGAGACTAGCAGGCGGCGGTGATCCTCCAGCGACTCCGGCATGGTGAACGGGTAGCACGTCTCGTACTTGATGTTCTCCGCCAAGGGCCAGCAGTGACCGCTGCACGCATCCGTGAGGTGATGCACCATGTCCGCCGGCGAGCCACAAAACGGCATCGGGCACTCATAGCAGTGGACGAAGGGCTCCTTGGAGGCATCGACCAGGCCGTCCATGAAACGGGAGTGGCTGTAGGGGACGTTGCGCCAGTTGAATATATGAGCAAGTTACTACGAGATTTAATCCGAATAAGCACAAAATAAATCATGACGGCTATAACAGAGATGAAACTAATCATGTGGACTAGCATAGTAGTAGGATACAGAGTAGAAACATGAATTCTACCACGATTTCGAACAGGAAGGACAGAAACACATACGGTGCAACGGGAGCAGCACCGTTGGCGTTGAGGTTGTCGCCCATGTCCAAACACCACGTAGACACGGTCTTTGAGCACGGTTCGTAGTCGTTCCACGCTCGGGCATTGAAGTTTGTAACTATTTTAGATTAGAATATACTACTCCTCCGGTGCTAGTAGTAGAGCAGAGTCCTACTCTACTACTCTACTCAAGCAAGTTAGGGCATAGCACTGTAGGGAGTACCAGTACTGTGATCACTCAAGCAAGTTGTCTGGCATCGACATGACCCTACGCTGCTGGTATGTGTCTCGTAAGTCAAGCGGCGTGCTGTAGTCATCATCACCTGTCCACTTCCCGCAGCACATATTCGCTTCTCCATCTTTGTCCGCACATAATCTCGTCCAATCTTCCATCCCCGCTAAGGCGCCTCCCCCCTCGTCCGAAACCCAAGCACTAACAATGGCAGAACCGAGCAGCGTCCGCCGAAAGAGTGGCTGGAATTCGCTCCCCACAGAGGTAATCAAGCTCATTGTTTCGCGTGTGGACAATCTCAGTACCATGCCGCTCGCCGCGTGCTCGTCGGGGCTGTACCGTTTACTCAAAGCCCTCAGGCCGGAGCTTTTTAAGCCAGCTCCTTGCTTGCTGATGCCGCCTGATCTTCAGAAACGGCGTGTCACGCAGCATAACGATCGTAGGGTGGCGAGCATCAACCCCCTTGACTGCGATCCGATCCCCGTCAGCCTCAACTACATTAACGGTATGTACTGGGTCGGCATGAACACGTCTTGGATGGTGCTCGTCGACGGTCGCGGCAGCTGGATGCTCGTGGAGGTCTACACCCGGCGATTGATCCCCCTTCCTTCGATTAACACTGCACTGCTTTGGCACCGCGGCCCAGAATACTCGGAATCTTACAGTAGCCAACATGATACCAAGTTTGATTTGCTCAAGGTTGTAATCTGCCAAGTGCCCACAAGATCTGCGAATTATAAAGACTTCAGGCTAATTGCGTTCTTCAACCGCGGTCTCGCCTATCTGACAGGTCACTGCGGTAAGTGGATAAATCTGCACGTCCATCGCAGGATCATACATCCTCCATGGTTCTCTGATGCCATTGAACACAAGGGCTTCATTTACGCTGTCGACTCCTTCTATGGCTGGACGTATTGCTGGCCTACTCCAGTCATCGCTACAAACGGCTGTTACAGCAGTATGTTACTTTCCTATGATATCATGATGGCTTGCTTATATTACTGTCAACATTTGCTGAAAAAATATTCATGCTCATAACATGCTGTTCTTAAGATTGACTAAATCAAGAGCCCTTTTTTATTTGACTCCAACTTGATATGATGTTGTAGGCCGCCTGGTGTCCCTACCCTTCCTAATCCCAGAACCTTTCAAAGAAAAGCGGCATGGCAGTTGCAGGTGGTTCCTGGCTCGATCAGACGACGGCGAAAGATTGATGATCGTTCGCACGTACCGGACGTGTTGTTTCGCGGAATACAATCACAGTCACTGCAAGGTCTTTGAGCAGGATCCCAGCTTCTCTGGGCCTTCAGGAATTTTTGACTGGAGGCTGGTAAGTAGCCTTGGTACACGCTCTCTGTTTGTCGGACTGAATTATCCGATTAACCAGGAGATAACCGACGGCAAGGATCATGATGGCAGCGCGGTTTCGTTCATCAGGCAAAACTGTGTGTACACAGCGTACCATGCGTCTCTGCATGCACCATACCCTGATATGTGCCGCCACGCTCTGCAGCCCAAAGTAGGAGAGAGGGTCGCAAGTATCAGACTTCGACCTGCTGGCTGGAGTTTCCCCCGTCAGGCACCCATCTGGTTCAAGCCGTCAGCCAATCTCCACAGCTTAATAAATAGTAACGTCTAACTGAGCCAGTTAGTTAGATGCGTACACTTGGTGTAGTAGGATCTTTATTTAGTTTGATGCATACACTTGTTCTTTTTTGGTAGCCCTTTTGTAATGATGGCTGATGTTTGGTTTGGAAGAGAGAGCTGCGTCTTCACTCTTCTGGCCTGCTTACTGCTTCTGTTGCACCCCCAGCCCTGGTTGCTGCTGCTGCTGTTTTCAATGTACAATCAGTAGTATATTTCGTCTGTTGGTTGAATAAATGTGTTGTTAGAACGACAAACACAATGTTTTGGAAGTCGTTGCACGGTTCGATCCTTTAGTGCCCCGTACCGTACGTAGCGCATACTATTTTTCGTACGGAACACATTTTCCACTTGTTGATAACATGCAGCCCACTGATGAAGGCCCAATAGAGAAGCCCATAATTAACTGGAAGGGAGGCTCTCACATGAATCCGGCCCAGGTACATGCTCATGGTCCCCTAAACATAAATAAGTAAATAAATAAATAAAGCTAAATGCTCATGCACCAGTTCTTTGGGAAAATAGGTAGCCCAGTATTTCTTTTTGAAGAATACCCAAGCTAGGCCTATTTGTTTTCTCCGAATTACTGGGCTGCAAATCTTTCAAGACGAGGAGGGATGCATTCCGGCCTGGCTTAAGAGTATGGTCAATGTCTGTTAAAAGTAATATCAAAAGGGGTTGAAAATTCCAAAAAATTTATAGCAAATGGGATATAAGTTTCTTTTTTTGTTTTTGTTCTTCACTGATATCTTATACGTATTTCATTGGATTTAACATGACATAGTACTAATTTATTTTTAAATTTGTTTTAGTATGGCTATTAATTTTTGGATTAAGAATATTTCGTTCCCCAGCAAAAATTTGCGAATTTTCAAAATTTCCCACATATTTAGTTAATTTTTTGACCCTGGTACTGACCAGAAAATGGCCAGCAATTCTAAAAATGGAAAACGGGCTGCAATAAATTCCATATGAATTAGAAAATGAGTAAAAATTATAAAAATAATAGCAAATGGGCTGTACACGCCACAGATTTCGAGGCTGACTTGTTTACGCAAGGCTTTGTCAGTGAACACACGATTCTAGCAGCAGTGACTGTTGGATGTCCATCCAACGGCCGACGTGCTTCTTCAATCTCTGATCTTCCTGCTCCAGCCGCCTAAACTAGCGCCGGCGGGACTGCCTGCTCCCTCCTCTTGTGGCCCGCTGTGATGCCGCGCAGGCTTCCCCGGCCCACCCTACTCCCTCCGCTGGCCTGGCCGCACGCAATCAACTGCCTCCTTATTACGCGAAAAAAATGATTCCTCCCACTGACATCTGGGGCGCACCGGTTGGGAGGCTGACCTGTGGGCCTACTAAGTTGACGCGTACGCAGGGCTTGTCAACTTAGTCAACAAACGATTCTAGCAGCAGTAACCGTTGGATTTGAATCGAACGGTCCTGCTGCTTCTTCAATCGCTGCTCTTCTTGCACCAGCCGCCCAAACCAGCGCCGGGGAGACCGCCTGCTCCTGCCTCCAGTGGCCGGCTGTGCTGCCGTTGAGGCCTCATCGCCCCCTACTACTCCCACCGCTAGCCAGGCCCTGCGGCGACGGCAGCCTCACACCGCAGCCGAACCAGTGAACCCTCGTACTCCTCTCCGCGTGGGCATCCACTGCCGCGTCTTCCCCGGCTCCGCGTCGTCCCCTTCCTAGGCCTCGCCGTCGTCCACCGCCTTGGTGCTCTCGGCGCGGCGTGGTCAACGTGGTCAACGACATTCCATCGGAAGAGTACTGTACGTGGAGAGGCTGACAGCTGGGTCCACGGCCACAGCCCAGTTTTTTTGTGATTTGCCAAGTAAGTCGCTTTGTCAGGCCTGTTGGGCTGCAAATCTTTCAAGACGAGGAGAGCTTTCATTCGGCTGGCCGAGAAAATGGCCCATCAGTAATGAGAAATGGGCTGTACATTTTTAAAACACATCAAACCGGCAATTAGTTTCAAATATCTTTTTTTTCATTTCGAGATTTTAAATTACATTAATTTTTATGCGTGGAGAATTTGTTGGATTTTATATTGATATACATTTATTTTTAAAATCAGTTTGAATGTGAGTCGAAATTTCGGGATTAAAAACAGTTCGGACCGCACCGAAATATGCAAAATTTCGTATAATTTTTTAACCGTGGCCACAATATGGGCTGTAATGCTAACAAAAAGAATATGGGCTCCAAAAAAACCTTAATAATTAGCAAATGGGCTGTAAATTATTAGAAATAATGGCAGATGGGTTGTATGCTGTTTTCCACAGATTTGAGGCTTTCCTAAAAAAAGGTTGACGCACAAGCAGTGACTGTTGGATGGCCATCCAACGGCCGTCGTGCTTCTTCAATCTCTGCTCTTCCTGCTCCAGCCGCTCAAACAAGCGCCGGCGGGACTGCCTGCTCCCTCCTCCCCGCGGCCGGCTCTGCTGCCGCGCAGGCCTCACCGCCCCACCGTACTCCCATCGCTGGCCTAGCCATCCCTCTACTCACCCACACCTGCTGTTATTCTCCGGCGACGGCAGACGAACCAGTAAACCCTCGTACAGTCGTACTCCCCTCCGCGTGGGAAACAACTGCCGAGTCTTCCCTGCCTCCGTGTCGTTCCCTTCCTAGGCCTCGCCGTCGTCCACCGCCCTGGTGCTCTCGGCGCGGCCTGGTCAACGTGGTCAACGACCGACATGCATCTGAAGTGGACTGTACGTGGAGAGGCCGACAGCTGGGTCCACGGCCGCACGCAAGGAAATGCCTCCTTATTACGCGCAAAATAATGATTCCTCCACCTGACATCAGGGACCCACCGAAAGGGCCTCTGTATTTCGCGAAAAAAACGTTACCGCCGCTGACAGCTCGGACCCACCAGCTATATCTTCGCACGCAAGGAAGTGCCTCCTTATTACGCACAAAAAAATGAATACTCCCCCTGTTAGCTGGGACCCAGTATAGTGGCAGGCTGACTTGTGGGCCTACTAAGTTGACGGGGACGGAGGGCTTTGTCAACTTAGTCAATATGCACGATTCTAGCTCCAGTGACCGTACGATGTCCATCCAACGGCCGTAGTGCTTCTTCAACCTCTGGTCTTCTTGCTCCAGCCGCCCAAACCAGCGCCGGTCGTGCCTCGTGCTCCTGCCTCCCGTGGCCGGCTGCGATGCGGCGGAGGCCTCACCGCCCCCTACTACTCCCACCGCTGGCCAGGCCATCCCTCTACTCACCCACACCCCCTGTTATTCTGCGGCGACGGCAGCCTCACACCGCAGCGAACCAGTGAACCCTCGTACTCCTCTACGCGTGGGCATCCACTGCCGCGTCTTCCCCGGCTCCGCGTCGTCCCCTTCCTAGGCCTCGCCGTCGTCCACCGCCCTGGTGCTCTCGGCGCGGCGTGGTCAACGTGGTCAAGGAACGGCTTCCATCGGACGTGGACTGTACGTGGAGAGGCTGACAGCTGGGTCCACGGCCGCAGCAAGGAAGTGCCTCCTTATTACGTGCAAAATAATTATTCCTCCACCTGACAGCGGGGACCCACCGGACGGGCCACCGTATTTCGCGAAAAAAACGTTTCCCCCCTGACTGCTGGGACCCACCAGCTACATCTTCGCACGCAAGGAAGTGCCTGACAGTCGGGACCCACCTGGTCGAAGCGTACGTAGCGTTGTCATTCTGGTCGCGAACGTGTACGTACATATATACTGGTGGATGTAGAGGCGCGCACGTGTCGTAGTAGAGGCGCGCACGTAGCATGTACACGTACGTACAGCGGCCAGGGTGCAAGAAAGAAAATACGGCCACGTATGTGTACATACGGGCGGGGTCTCGAACGCCTACTCGCGCATACGTACGGCCAGGGCTCGTGTACATGGCTGGGTCGGAACGGAGAAACAGCGTCGTCGTCGTGTTCATGGGGAGGCAACGGAATGCGTCGTGTTCATGGGGAGGCAACGGAATGCGTCGTGTTCATGGGGAGGCAACGGAATGCGTCGTGTTCATCGGGAGGCAACGGAACGCGTGGGAGCCAACCGGCTGGGTCGGAACGGAATGCGTGGTCGTGTTCATCGGGAGGGCTTGGACGGAACAGGCGATGGAAACGAGGCCTGGCGTACCGCAAAACGGAGGAAACGGACCTCCTACGTTCGGAACGGGGTCCTGTTGATCGGGAGGGGTGTGGCGTACCGCAAAACGGAGGAAACGGACCTCCTACGGTCGAAACGGGGGTCCTGTTGATCGGGAGGGGTGTGGCGTACCGCAAAACGGACGAAACGGACCTCCTACGGTCGAAACGGGGGTCCTGTTGATCGGGAGGGGTGTGGCGTACCGCAAAACGGACGAAACGGACCTCCTACGGTCGAAACGGGGGTCCTGTTCATCGGGAGGGGTGTGGCGTACCGCAAAACGGGACTCCACGGGATACTGTTCATCTCCACCGTCGACCTCCTCCAGCCTCCACGGGCTACCGTCGACCTCCTCCAGCCTCCACGGGCTCCTGTTCATCCAGCCTCCACCGCGCGCTACTCCACCGGCTACTGTTCAACCACCCCTCCACGGGCACCCCTCCACCGTCTACTGTTCATCCAGCCCTCCACACCACGGGGTCCTGTTCAACCACCCCTCCACGGGCACCCCTCCACCGTCTACTGTTCATCCAGCCCTCCACACCACGGGGTCCTGTTCATCCAGAGGCAACGCCACCGCTCACTGTTCATCCAACCCCCCCCCCCCGCAACGCTCACTGTTCATCCAATCGATCGGCTTCAGTTAGCAGCAGTAGCGAAGGAATCGCTCGATCGGGTTCAGTTAACAGCCATCGATCGATCGCTCGGGTTCAGTAACGCGTAGCCTGCAGTGCAATCGCTCGGGTTCAGTTAGAGCCCAACGCCTCGCTCGGGTTCAGTTAGAGCCAACGCCTCGCACACACGCGCGTACGTGTACGAGAGAAACGCGCATCGCTCGGCCCCCGACCTCCCACCGTAACCGGGAACTCCCCGAAATTTTCCTCCCCCTCGCTTCTACCACGGTTTTTTCCGTCATGGACGGCCCAAAGAATGTCATGCAGCTGCGTCTCCGGCCCGCCCAGGACGAAAAGCCCATTTTCTGTCATGATTTTTTGTCATAGAAGTAGGAGCCCACCACATCTATGATGATACCGGGTTTTTGTCACAATTATCGTCATAGAAGTGTCATATGTATGACAGAAAAAATTTTCGTTCGGCCCAAAATGTCACGGATGTGTCTTTTTTTGTAGTGTTTGAGGTGTACTTAATTTGCGCAGCGGGGGGGGGGGGGGCGTCTTCATCGTTCTATACCCGGAATACTCCCATGCGATGTACTTGGACTCATCGAAGAACCTCAGGACAAAGGATTACAAGCACATAAAGAGTGTTCTCGATAGTGCCCTGTTAACCTTCAGCCTGTCTCGTGGATATATGAAGGTGAAAAAGTACAGGAATCGCAGGCTGGCTTTCGGTCATAAGACCGACTTCTGCTGCATCCAGCAACCGCACACCAGTATGGCTGATGGATTCTACCTCATGCATCACCTGCTCGAGTATAGAAGGGATAATCAACGCCTTCGCATGTCACCTACTACCAACGATGCCGAGATTGTCAGCTGGGCCACAAGCATAGGAAGGACACCAGATCATCGAATCAGAGCTGAGTTTTATCACGTATAGTGTGACTTGCCCAATTGATCATGAAGCAGGTCCTCGAACTAACAGGGATGTTCTACGATGGGCCAATCATGTGTGAAGATGTCCGAGCACTGCTACTCGCTCAACGTCTGGACCTGAAGCCTTTCAAGAAGCTCGAGTACTTCCTCCCCGACTATGAAGATTGGACCGCCGACATGGAGGACTGATTGCTGATGACAATGTGTCACTACTGTCTTTCTATGGCAAAGCTTTGAATTTATGCACGGCGAAACTATGTGATGTAACTAAAGCGTGGTCCTGAAATAGCGTAGATCGCTATAGTTAATTAGTTTGGGTATGAGGAACTTCGTCATTTATGTTTACTATTGGTTGCTTGTATTTTGCTAGTTATGCCTCCTTGTTTTCTTAAGTACATTATGTTGCATATTATCGTCCAATTCATCAACTCATGATGCAGGTACATAGATCAGAGATGGCGAAGGGCTACTATGTTGTGTACGTTGGGAGGGTTCCAGGAGTCTACGACCACTGGCCAGCCGCTCATGCCCAGGTGCACAGGTACCCAGGTGCTAGCCATAGAGGGTTCGACAGCAGAGCCGAAGCGGAATGTAGTTATTGAGGTGGACACTCCAGCATGAGCAGGGGCGGGACCGCCGGTACTACATAGTCGCGCTCTTGCTCATGCTGATCGCTCTTCTCTTCTACATCATGGTTTAGATAGAGATGATGAAACTTGTGTGTGTGCCATGACCATGCAGTTGCACTTATTCGAGACATGGCATGATCGCACTTGTGTATCGCTATTTTCGAGATTTGATGATATTTGTGTTGAATGATGATGATGATGATGGTATGACGAGACTACTGTATGTCTATGATATGATGAGAATATTGTATGTTTACTATGATCTGATGAAACTATTGTATAGAGCCTATATAAATACAACACAAATACGTAGAGGGGTGCGAATTGCTGAAAGCAGGAACATTAGTAGTAGCGCTGGAAAGCACCTAGCAGTAGCGCTGGATTAGCAGCAGCGCTTCCTGTGGACAAGCGTTACTGATAGGTATCAGTGGCACTGGTCCAGGAAGCACTACTGCTAACAATACTTACTGGTAGCGCTGCCCATACCAGCGCTACTGCTACAACTTAGCTGTAGCGCGCTAGCAGTAGCGCTTGACCCAGCGCTACTACTATGCATATATCAAGTGCTGCTACTAGGGTTTTCCCTAGTAGTGAACTAGAATGAGCGTGTGAACATGAATGTAATGTCGGTGAGAAATACGTACTCCCCCAAGCTTAGGCTTTTGGCCTAAGTTGGTCTATGGCCATTGCTGGCCTGGTGGATATCCAAAGTTGTAGCTGGGGTCGTACTGAGATGCACCAGCTACTGCCTGACGAGCTGCAGCTTGGAGGCGAGCTGCCTCCGTCCTCCTCTCATATTTGTTTGCTTCCTCCCTGGTTATAACATATCTCCTTTTTGCCTGAAAGTCAAAGAATGTAGCGACCCGACCTTAGACGGTCAAGTCTCCGTGCTTTAGTGTCATCCCTGGATCGGTAATGCTGACACACACAGTACTTGAATGGATTTATAACAGAGTAGCAATCACACAGTTATTACATCGATAGTCTCAAAAGAGAACTTATTACAATAATATGGCTTGAGGCCATCTAAATAAGATAACAATGGAAGGCTTGGAAGATAAAGTGAGTCCATCAACTCGAACAGCATAGCTGAGTGCACGACAAACGACCTAGCGCACCTTACTCCTCGTCTGAAAAGTCTGCAACATGATACGTTGCAGCCCGAAAATGGGTCAGCACATGGAATATGCTGGCAATATAACACAGTAGAGCAATAAAATCTATCACTACATGCATATATGGCTGGTGGAGGCTCTATGGTTTTAATGTTTTGCGAAAAGCCAATTTTTTCCTACAACAAAGGAATATATTTTAATTTAACTATCATGGTGGTTGAAACATTGAGAAGGTTCCTCCAACTCAATCCAATTAGAAATAATTATCAACCCAACAAATTAAATTAGACTGATGAGATCAAATCAATAGTTCAAGTACCAGATACTCAAGATGTCCATAACCGGGGACACGGCTAACCATGATTTGATTGTACACTCTGCAGAGGTTTGTGCACTTTTCCCCACAAGACTCAATCTCCTCCGTTGGATTTCTCGCACTACATGGTGTTTGAGAAACGGATGACCGAGACACAGTCTTTCAGAAGCATTAACTCTAACCCTGGGTAGACAGTACCAACCTACATCCCCTACATCTGCTAGCCTACCACTGGAAGAGGTCATGCAACATACTCAACTATGCTAGAGCCCATAATAGCTTGTGGCTGCACATGGAAGTTTCTAGCATGAATAATCTTATGATCCCTTTGAGCCTGGGTGGCGGACCGTAGGATGATCACACGGGTACTCCGGGATATCCTAGTACAACACTGGATTCTCCAGGTGCCCACAAGCAATCCACCCAGATGTGTATTAAAGTTGCCACCTTAAGTTAACCATTAATTAACAATCTCACATCTGTCATGGATACACTCAAACCCAATCCATGTCTACGAGCATAGCATGTCAATATAAGCATAACGTAGAAGTAACTCCCAAGGGTTTGATAATCAACAGGGTAATAGGTTCTACCTCATCATCTACTTCCCAGACCCACATGTTAAGAGATCCTACTCATGCAATGTGTGTGGGTTGAAACTAATGCATAAAAACTGGGTATTAAAGGGGTATCATCAATGTGTTACTTGCCTTGCTGACGATCCGCAAAACCTAGTGACTCGTAGTAGCACGCTTCGCACTCCGGGAATTCTATCGCAAACAAATAATAGCATACATGAGCACTCAAACGAAGATGCACGGGTAAAACTCAAATAAGAAGATCGAATCTGAAAACTCAACTAAAGAGATTCGATTTGCAAAAAGAATCAACTCAAACGGAGCAACGAAACTCAAACACTTGTGCAGAACAGGCCTTTATCACCGGTTCGTAAGTGCCTTTAGTGCCGGTTCTGCAACCGGCACTATGGAGTGGAGACTAAAGGCCCGCCCCTTTATTACCGGTTCAGCACAAACCGGCGCTAAAGTGCCACCACGTGGCACGAGCCAGGCCCGGGTGCTGGTAGACCATTAGTACCGGTTGGTAGCACCAACCGGTACTAAATGTTTGGGGGGGGGGGTTGGTTTTAATTTTTTTTCCATTAATTTTGTGTTTTCCATTTAATTCTTTTTTGTTTCCTGGTATTTTACGATACTACATATTATACACGTTATGCATATATATAAATAGATTTTCTCGTAGAACTGATCATATATATATATAATCGAATGTCTCACAACCACCATTAATTATTCACACATACACATGTATATATATATATACAATTTCTCCTACATGTTGCCTTGGTGCCTTCGGAGCACGATGACAAGTGGTTCATGGGGGCGGTAGCGGGTAATAGTATTCTCCTTTGGGATCTATGACCTGGTCGAGCAAAAATCCCGCTATTTCCTCTTGAAGTGCTCGTATGCGCTCCTCTGATAGGAGCTTGTCCCGCACCTCTTTGAACTGTTAAGAAGGAGATCAATATGCATGTGTATTAGTTGTGTGACTAGATATCGACAATCATGTAAGATTTGTGAATATTGTTCTGGCAAACGTACCCAGTCCTGTCTATCAGATGTGCTCCTTTCGGACGCCATCATGCGAATGTTCTCGCAAACATAGTATGCACACACTTCAGTCCCCGGCGCCTGCTTCAGGGCCTTTACGACAATAGAATTTAATCAGATAATAATTAATCAAGCATGTTAATTAATTAATGGTATTGAAACAAGAATTAAAGAGATGGTAGCTAGCTAGCTAGTACTACTTAATTACTTACCTTGGGTCGATACCAACATAGCTTTTGTCGCCATTTTCCTGGAGTCACCTTGATGTACTTTGCCCAAGCCCTGCCCGCCGGCAAAGAAAATTAATAAAGGGGTTATTAAAAATAGTTCATATCAGGAAATGACCAACTAAATAGGCCGAGATATAGTTAATAATGATTGAAATAACCTGTCGACTATCCCCTTCACGATGCTGTAGTCACTATTTTTTTTAAGTAGTGAGTCCAGTACTTCAACTTTTCCTTCGTGAACTTTAATGTCTAACAAGATCCAGTGGAAGCTGCATGCGCATACGTTTGCATGTATAAATTAAGCGGGCATGTGCATAACACTAATCAACTATAACCCTAAACCCTATACACTTATTAACATCTAGCTAGTAAGCAAAAACAGAATTTGTAGTACAAGACAGTGTGACTCACTCGAAGTTGTAGAACTCTAGCATGCATTTCTCTACATCTTGTCTACACCATTCCAATTTCCATGTGTATTCATTAACGGTATTTGGGTCAATGAACCCAATGCCATAGCGTCCAGCTTTTTTCATTTCATACATCTTCATCCTGCATAATACCACAGAAAAGAATATATAGTGAGGATATATAATTACAGGTAATTAATGATCAATCAATGAGCACTAGAGCTAGCTTGAGACTTAAATTACAGAAAGAAATCACTTACAGACAATAGCAACTGACGATAGATTTGTCGAGTGCATCTTGATTGAATAACCGAAATAGTTTTGAATACTCAATGGCCAGAGCTTTCTTATGGAAGTAATGATCTTCCTCGACTTGCACCATGAGGGACTCTCGATTGGAAATCTTGGTAATTTTCATGTACCAATCATGCAATTCGTACATTCTCGTTGGGAGGTTCTTGACCTCCTCGGGCTCGACCAAAGGTTGGCCCCGGACATATTTCCGTTTTATTTCCTCCTCTCTAAGCGGAGGCATGGGCTCGATCTCGAGGAGTTGTCCAACAGTGATCTTGAGCATTTCAGCCTGCATTATATGCTCCTCGGTTATTACCACATCGCCCAGCTCGGGAACGTAAATGGTTTGCCCACAATAATATTGGGCGCTCGTACTCTCATGTGATGTTGGCACAACAAGCGGGGGGGTCGACTGCGCCGCCTGTTCTCCCAGCTGGGGAACGGTTTTCCCGCATTTTTTGACAGCTGCTTGTTGGCTCGAGCTCGAGCTCGCTTCTTTCTGTAGTCGTGCTCGATGTGCCTTCTTGATTTGGCGCTCATAGTCTGAGTCAACAGGCTTGGGAGCTGGTGGTCTAGCCATACGAATGAAGTGGTCAATCTTTTCCTCAGGCACTTTCTCCCTCGGCGGCATTGCCGGTTTCGGTCGAAAATGAGCGTCCACTTTGGCCCACACTATTGCATCGTTTTGCTCCTCGGTCATGTCGTAAGGCCTCTAAGGAAGAGGAGCGAGGCTGCTTGGACCATATTTATATCGCTTGTCTCTGCCTGTACTTTCTGTACTACCTCGACTCGTACCGCTACGCACCATAGCTGCGGCGTGTCTCTTCTGCGATTGCTTAGGCGGCGGAGACGGCTGACGTGGCTTAGTTGGAGCAGGAGGAGTGGCCTGACGCTGTGCCGGACTTGAAGCAGGAGGTGTGGCCTGACACGGTGTCGGACTTGAAGCAGGAGGTGTGGCTTGACGCTGTGCCGGACTTGAAGCAGGAGGTGTGGCCTGACACGGTGGTGAACTTGGAGGAGCGGGAGTCTGCTGACACGGTGGCGGACTTCGAGGAGGAGTCGGCAGACGCGGTGTCGGTGGACTTCGAAAGATGATGCAATCCTTTTTCCATAGGATGAAATGATGTATGGCCTCTCCCAGTGTTTGCTCGTCGTCACCTCCAAGAATGTCAAGCTCTAGCCACGAATATGGGCCCACCACCTCATCAACCAAGACACGAGCATAGCCCTCTGGAATCGGGGCGCAATGGAAGGTTGCTCCGGGGGTAATTGTAAAAGCAACGGCGTTCGCCACCTTCATAGATATGTTCTTCATTTTGTAGTGTAGCTCACAGTTAGTGTTCTCTATGATGTCATCCACAGGGTATGTATCCAGCAGTGCGTCGCCCGGGGCGGAACCAACGTTGCTTCTTGGCACGGATGGGACGGTGCTATCCAATGCTGGATGATCATCCGCTTGTTGCTGCCGCTGCTGAGACCCCCTTTCCTGGCTAAGTGAGTCGATCTGCTGCTGCTGCTGCTGGAATTTGAGTGCCAAGTCCGTGTGCCTTGCTTCTAGGCCTTGAAGGCGTTCCGCGTCCTGCTTCCTCTGCTCCTCCTCCAGCTTCCTCTTCTTCTCCTCCTCCATCTTCTTTCTTGCACGGGTCCTGTAGTCGTCATTCCATTCCGAAAAGCCCTCATACCAGGGAATAACGCCCTTGCCTCGCGTTCTTCCCGGGTGTTCAGGATTTCCCAGGGCGCGCGTAAGCTCGTCGTTCTCTCTGTTGGGCTTGAACACCCCCTTTCGAGCATCTTCTATTGCGTCAAGTAACTTTTGTTCTGCTCCGTTTAGACTTGCCTTCTTCGAAACCAGGCCTGTCTTCGGGTCCAACGCCCCCCCATGCGCATAGAACCAAGTTCTGCACCTGGGGGCCAGCTCCTAGTAACCGGAGTCACCCCTGCATCCTCCATCTCTTGCTCAGACTTATCCCACTTAGGCATTGCCACCTCGTAGCCACCTGGACCCAGCCTATGGAACTACGTCTTTTTTGCGGCATTGGCCTTGTTTTTTCTCGACCGTTCCTTAGATAATTCTGATTCCTTGAATTTCACGAAAGCGGGCCAGTGTTCTCTTTGCTTCTCCAGTGTTCCCTTGAATTCTGGAGTCTTCCTTTCTGTAGCGAGGTAGTTGGCCCATACAGTTTTCTTGTGGGTGTTGAATGCAATTGCCATCTTCTTAAGAGCAGCATCCTTGACTTTCTGCAAATCTGCATCAGTGAAATAATATGGTAGGGTGAAATGTTCCATCAGAGATTCCCAAAGGTTTTGTTTTGCTCTGTCATCGACCCAAGTAACATCTGGGCGTTTAGTTTTTGGCTCTTTCCATTCTTGAATGGAGATCGGGAGTTGGTCCTTCACAAGAACTCCGCACTGACGAACGAACTTGCTCGCAATATTCTTAGGCGTGAGGGGTTCGCCACTAGCTTTGATGGAATCGATGTTGTACTTTACACCCTCCTTCAACTTTTTGCTCGGGCCGCGCTTTGTCCTGCTGTCTGTAGAAGCAGATCTGCTTGATCCGGAGGGCTGAAAGAAGAAAGATCGATTCGTTAATATATCTTCAAATAAAAAAACATGTGATGATCACTAGATGCCTGCTTATATAAATATACCTCGCCGGTAGTCTTTGTTATTTCAAGATCAACATTGGATTAGTCATCATAATCATTGTCTGCGTCATCATAATCATAATCATAGTTCATGACTTCATCAGCTCGGTCGTCGAGATCGGATATCTTATCATCACCCTCCCTGGTATTGTTCAGATATTGGGAGCCCTCATTTGCTTCATTCAGATCATCTGGCCTGCTAGGGCTACGTATGATCTCGAACAGGGCCTCTTCTCCCTCTCTGCCGGGATTGTCCGCCATAGCTTTTATTACTAATACAGAAGAAATATAAAACAATTAAGTATTCAAATTACAATGCATGGATGCAATCAATAAGGAAAAACTGAATCATATAGTACATAATATGCATCGTGTCGAATAATATATAATCTCGAATACATCGTCTCGAATAATATATAATCTTGAATACATCGTCTCGAATAATATGTAATCTTGAATACATCGTCTCAAATAATATATAATCTCGAATACATCACTGGCTAGGTAGCTACTAAAGATCGAATACTATAGAAGAATCTAGGCCACTCGCGGTTCCTGGGGCGCGGGCGGTGGACACCCAAAGACAAGGAACCATCACAGGATCATATCTCCGGTCATCTGCCCAAAGAACCTGCCAGGTATTGGAGAACCTGACGTCCATAGCAGCCATGTAGCAATGGACGTGCTCGTCCTCCTCCCTGACACGACGACGCACCACCTCCGGCGGGGCCGGCTCCCTCTGCACCGAATGTGGCCCACGCGAACGCCACCATAGGAGATCAGGATCGACGACGGGACCCGAGGCCGGGTTCCTCACCAAGCGGCGCGCCCCTCCAGGTAGCACCTCCCAGTGCCAGCCCGGCGGAGCCCAATCCCGGACATGGGTCAGCCGGATGTCGTCGCGAACGGGTCGACGGCGAGGATGCAGGCCGGCATCGTCGAGAACAAATACTATATGCCCGCAAAAAGTAACATTTTTAAATGATTGGATTGTGATAACTAAAATTCTATATGCAAATTCTAACAATTTGACATTAACCTAATTCATCTAACTAAAACTAATTCTAAAATTTCTAACATTTCTATATATATAACTAATATTTCTATAACATTTCTAACATTTCTATAACTAAAAAACAGAAAAATTGCTAACATTTCTATAAATATTTCTATAACTTAAAAACAGAAAAATTTATAACATTTCTATATAACTAACATTTCTATAACATTTCTATAACTAAAAAACAGAAAAATTTCTAGCATTTCTAATAATATTTCTATAACTAAAAAACAAAAAAAATTCTAACATTTCTATAAATATTTTTATAACTAAAAATATAAAAATTACTAACAATTTTACAACTAATTAACAATGTGTGTGTGTGTGGACATGGCAGCCGGGGCAGGCGCTCAGCGGCGAGGCAAGGCGACGGGGGGCGGCGACGGGGACGGCGACGGGCGGCCATGACGCAGATGGCGACGATGGGGACGGGGACGGGGCGGCGACGACGGGGACGGGGACGGCCGGGGCGGCGACGACGGGGACGTGGCGGCGACGACAGGGATGGGGCGGCGACGAGGGGTGGCGACGGGGGCGTCGACGGGGGCAGCGACGGGGGCGGCGGGCGACGGGGCAGAGGAGAAGAAGCAGATGAAAACTGACGAAATTTCTAAGTGCTGCTTATATAGGATGGGCCTTTAGTACCGGTTGGAGCCACCAACCGGTACTAAAGGTCAAATTTGGCCAGCCCAAGCGGCGGGAAGCGCACCCCTTTAGTACCGGGTGGTGGCACCAACCGGTACTAAAGACCCCCCTTTAGTACCGGTTGGAGCCACCACCCAGTACTAAAGGGTGTGCGCTGCCAAGGGTGTGTGCTGCCAGGCAAGGGGCGCAGAAGTTTAGTCCCACCTCGCTAGTTGAGGAGCGCCAGGACCAGTTTATAAGCCCCGACGCGGGCACTGCATTGAGCTCCTCTCAATAGCAGGCCTTCTGGGCCTACCTCTCCTACTCTGCCTGTGGGCCTACTGGGCTTGCGGGCCTGCATCCTGGCCCAACTACAGGTTGGGTTTCTAGTCGTATGCAGGCCGCTCTGGCCCAGTAGGTGGGCTTTTTATTTTCTTATTTTTTTGCTTTATTTATTTTTGGTTTATTTATTTTTGAGTTGTTTTTTGCTGTATTTAGAGTTTCTTTGGGAATATTTTTGCTTTAGGTACAAAAAATTACAAAGTTTCTGTTAGTGCGGGTAGTTTACAAATTTGAATAGTTTACATTTTGAATTATTTGAAATTTGTGTGAATCACTAGTTTGTGAATAACTTAACTTTGAAAATAGATTTTCAGTGATTCTTTTTTCTTATGTTTAATATTAGTGTGTTTTATCATTATATTCAATTTGGTAATGCTTAGGTTATTTAAAAAATGAAATCCCTTTGTAACGGATGAGTTTTCGTCCGAAACCCTGATACTTCGAAAGAGATTGTCCATTTTATACACGAAGTGCATCCAGTTTTTGCGGTAACCCTCTCTACTTTTTTGCACATGCTATGTGGGTGAAATTATGATACCATGCCAACTTTCAACCTTTTCTGAGTTCATTTGAAATGCTTTTCAATTTCAGGGTCATTTAGCTGAAAAAATCAGTAAATGCATGAAAGAATTTGTTTGCACATAAAATTTCTTCGCGTTTCAAATGCCAAAACACATAACTACCCTAACTATTACAGAGATTCCCTCCTGGGTGTGAAACACAGAAGAAATTGATGATAGTGAAGCCGATCACATCCCAGATCTTTGGGTGTGAAACTTTTCTTCGCGTATGTCCCTTTGCGCCGTAGCCATGGAAAATCTTCATCATTTAACTGGATGCTCGGGTCAATATTCACTGTGAATGGAGCAATTTCATCAAACTTTTCATAATCTTCTGACATGTCTGTCTTGTCATCCACTCCCACGATGTTTCTCTTCCCAGAAAGAACTATGTGGCGCTTTGGCTCATCGTATGATGCATTCGCTTCCTTATCTTTTCTTTTTCTCGGCTTGGTAGACATATCCTTCACATAGAAAACCTGTGCCACATCATTAGCTAGGACGAATGGTTCGTCTGCATACGCAAGATTGTTGAGATCCACTGTTGTCATTCCATACTGCGGGTCTTCCGTTACCCCATATCGTGTCATATTGACCCATTTGCACCGAAACAAAGGGACCTTCAAATCACGTCCATAGTCAAGTTCCCATATCTCCTCTATGTAACCATAATATGTTTCCTTTCCCGTCTTGGTTGTTGCATCAAAGCGGACACCACTGTTTTGGTTGGTGCTCTTCTTATCTTGGGCGATCGTGTAAAATGTATTACCATTTATCTCGTACCCTTTGAAAGTCATTATATTCATAGATGGTAACTGGGACAGCGAGTACAGGTCATCTTCAATAGAGGCGTCATGCATGGTACGTGTCTGCAACCAGCCGGCGAAACTCCTGGTTTGTTCACGTGTAATCCAGTCATCAGACCGCTCCGGGTGTTTGGAGCGTAGAAAATTCTTGTGTTCGTCCATATACGGAGCCACCAAGGCGGAATTCTGTATAACTGTGTAGTGTGCTTCAGTGAGAGAATGTCCGTCCATACATATTTTTTGATTCCCTCCTAGCGTGCCTTTTCCATCCAGTCTGCCCTTATGCCGCGATTCAGGAACACCAATCGGCTTAAGGTCAGGAATAAAGTCAATACAAAACTCAATGACCTCCTCATTTTCATGGCCCTTGGAGATGCTTCCTTCTGGCCTAGCACGGTTATGAACATATTTCTTTAAGACTCCCATGAACCTCTCAAAGGGGAACATATTGTGTAGAAATACAGGACCCAAAACGCTAATCTCTTCGCATAGGTGAACTAGGACGTGCGTCATGATGTTGAAGAAGGATGGTGGGAACACCAACTCGAAACTGACAAGACATTGCACCAAATCATTCTCTAACCTTGGTATGATTTCTGGATCGATTACCTTCTGAGAGATTGCATTGAGGAATGCACATAGCTTCACAATGGCTAATCGAACGTTATCCGGTAGAAGCCCCCTCAATGCAACCGGAAGCAGTTGCGTCATAATCACGTGGCAGTCATGAGACTTTAGGTTCTGGAACTTTTTCTCTGCCATGTTTATTATTCCCTTTATATTCGACGAGAAGCCAGACGGTACCTTAATACTGAGCAGGCATTCAAAGAAGATTTCCTTCTCTTCTTTGGTAAGAGCGTAGCTGGCATGACCCTGATGTATGCCGTCTTTTCCATGCATACGTTGCTGGTCCTCCCGTGCCTCAGGTGTATCTTTTGTCTTCCCATACACGCCCAAGAAGCCAAGCAGGGTCACGCAAAGATTCTTCGTCACGTGCATCACGTCGATTGCAGAGCGGACCTCTAGATCTTTCCAATAGGGCAGGTCCCAAAATATAGATTTCTTCTTCCACATGGGTGCGCGTCCGTCAGCGTCATTCGGAACAGGTTGTCCGCCAGGACCCTTTCCAAAGACTACCTTCAAATCCTTGACCATATCATGTACATCAGCACCAGTACGGTGGCGAGGCTTCGTCCGGTGATCCGCCTCACCTTTGAAATGCTTGCCTTTCTTTCTTACGGGATGCCTGCTCGGAAGAAATCGACGATGTCCCAGGTACACATTCTTCCTACAATTGTCCAAATATATACTGTCGGTATCATCCAAACAGTGCGTGCATGCGCGGTATCCCTTGTTTGTCTGTCCTGAAAGGTTACTGAGAGCAGGCCAATCATTGATGGTCACGAACAGCAAGGCCTTTAGGTCAAATTCTTCCCCCATGTGCTCATCCCACGCACGTACACCTGTTCCATTCCACAGCTGTAAGAGTTCTTCAACTAATGGCCTTAGGTACACATCAATGTCGTTGCCGGGTTGCTTAGGGCCTTGGATGAGCACTGGCATCATAATGAACTTCCGCTTCATGCACAACCAAGGAGGAAGGTTATACAAACATAGAGTCACAGGCCAGGTGCTATGGTTGCTGCTCTGCTCCCCAAAAGGATTAATGCCATCTGCGCTTAGACCAAACCATACGTTCCTTGCGTCATCTGCAAACTCCTTCCCGTACTTTCTCTCAATTTTTCTCCACTGCGACCCGTCAGCGGGTACTCTCAACTTCCTTTCTTACGGTCTTCTCTGTGCCATCGCATCGCCTTGGCATGCTCTTTGTTTTGGAACAAACGTTTCAACCGTGGTATTATAGGAGCATACCACATCACCTTGGCAGGAATCTTCTTCCTGGGGCGCTCGCCCTCGACATCACCAGGGTCATCGCGCCTGATCTTATAGCGCAATGCACCGCATACCGGGCAAGCGTTCAAATCCTCGTACTCACCGCGGTAGAGGATGCAGTCATTAGGGCATGCATGTATCTTCTGCACCTCTAACCCTAGAGGGCAGACAGCCTTCTTTGCTTCGTACGTACTCTCGGGCAATTCGTTGTCCTTTGGAAGCATATTCTTTATCATTACCAGCAACTTTCCAAATCCCTTGTCAGATACACCATTCTCTGCCTTCCATTGCAGCAATTCCAGTGTGGTGCCCAACTTTTTCTTGTCAGCTTCGCAATTCGGGTACAACAATTTCTTGTGATCCTCTAACATGCGCTGCAACTTCTTCTTCTCCAAATCACTTGCGCAGTTTCTCTTTGCATCGGCAATGGCCCGACCTAGATCATCAGCGGGCTCATCTGATGCCTCTTCTTCAGCTTCTTCCCGCATTGCCGGCTCAGCTTCTTCCCCCATTGTTGTATCATCGTATTCAGGGAACCCATGGCCAGGATAGTTGTCGTCGTCCTCTTCTTCTTCATTGTCTTCCATCATAACCCCTCTTTCTCCGTGCTTGGTCCAAACATTATAGTGGGGCATGAAACCGGACTTAAACAGGTGGACGTGAATGGTTCTTGACGTAGAGTAATTGTGATCATTCTTACAGACTAAACATGGACAAGGCATAAAACCATCCGCCCGCTTGTTTGCCTCAGCCGCAAGCAGAAAAGTTTGCACGCCATTAATGAACTCGGGAGAGCATCGGTCATCGTACATCCATTGTCGGCTCATCTTCATTACACAACACCGAATAGACCAAATTAATACAAGTTCATACATAAAGTTCATACAAGACTTAAATGCAACAAACAAATAACTCTCTAACTAAAGAATTTAAATGCAACAACAAATGCGATCAAGATCGCAACTAAGGTAACAATTGATCCAACAGCATAATGATACCAAGCCTCACTATCAATGGCATATTTTCTAATCTTTCTAATCTTCAAGCGCATTTTCTCCATCTTGATCTTGTGATCATCGACGACATCGGCAACATGCAACTCCAATTCCATCTTCTCCCCCTCAATTCTTTTCAATTTTTCTTTCAAATACTCGTTTTCTCTTTCAACTAAATTTAACCTCTCGACAATAGGGTCGGTTGGAATTTCCGGTTCACAAACCTCCTAGACAAAAATATCTATGTCAACTTGATGGGCATAATTTGTCATAAACACGAAATGCAACAACTAGTTTTAAAAGAGAATATACCACATCCGAATCATAACAAGGACGAGGGCCGACGGGGACGGATATCAAAACCATGGCACTATGTATAACAAACAACGTACGGGTAAGATAATTATACGAGTAACTATATATCCAAATCACACAAACATCAATTTGGTAATGTAAAACATTCATGAACAAGAGGCTCACCACAAGGTGGTGCCGGCGACGGAACGGTGCGGGCGATCGACTGTGGTTACGACGGAGATTTAGAAGGCACTAAGTAAACCACACCTACATATGCAAACTAAGTGTTAGTTTTGACCACAAATTGCATATAAATCAAATACTAGCACATATATTTTCTACCAAATTACTAAACTCATAAATTAATCACTATACAAAGCATTGCAAGAGCTAATCTAGCAATGAGATATGAAAGGACAAAGTTGCTAACCTTGGTGATCATTTGAATGGATGGGGGCCTTCAAATCTTGACAAATTTTGGGCAAAATGTGTGATGAGCTCGAGACGAAGAGGGGAAGAACAGAGAGGAGAGGGGAAAGGGGAAGAACAGAGCAAGCTCGGGTGGACGAAGGGCTTATGTACGACGACCTTTAGCACCGGTTCGTGCCACGAACCGGTACTAAAGGTGCTGGAGGGGCCCGGGACTGACAACATCCTGCCACCACTCACTTTAGTACCGGTCCGTGGCACGAACCGGTGCTAAAGGTCAGCCACGAACCGGTACTAATGAAAGCGGCTGGCTAGCCGTTGGAACCGGCACTAATGCACACATTAGTGCCGGCTCAAAAGCAAACCGGCACTAATGTGCTTGACATTTGACCCTTTTTCTACTAGTCAAACTACGAAAGAAACAAGATCCGTTTACTAATCTGGACCAAAGTCAAATTTTACAGTACCAAAATCTTGTTCAAGTTGGTTAAACAGAAAGAGGGCTTCGAGACGAAGATCTAGGCGCTTGTTTCACCCGATTTGGATAAACGAGCGAAAAGATAAACTAAAACGAAGATCAGGGCAGAAATCGCGATCGAAAATAATCGCGGTAAAACCCTAGAAAAAATAAAACGGGAAGAATAGGCTAACGAACGAACGTTCGCTGTCTGCGGCTAACTGACGAACAGCGTTCGTTAAAACGAAAGTACGGACGAACGTCCGCTAAATATTAAACCGACGAAAAACCAAACCAAAGATAAAAACGAATCTAGGGTTTACTAGAAAAAGGAAAAAAACCAACGGCCGGATCGGATCGGGAAACGGCGGCGGCCAGTGGCTGCGGTGGTGAGGGCGACGGTGGCGCGGGCGACGGGCGACGGCGGCGCGGCTGCGGCAGCTCGCAGCGACGGCCGGCGGCGGGTGCGGCGGTGGCTGCGGGTGCAGGGCTGCGGTGGCGGGTGCGGAGAAGGCAGTGGGGCGGGGCTTTTAAAGAGGGGGTCGGGGTGGTCCGACTTGGGGAAGGGGACGGCCGGTGGCGTGGCGGCGCGGGACTCCGGCGAGTCCGAGCCGGGCACGGGAGGGAGGCGGCGGCGCTAGGCGGGCCGGCCTGCTCGGCTGGGCTTCCGCCCAGTCGGGCAGGAAACTTTTTTTTAATAAATAATTCCGCCAAAAACCAAAAACAATCATAAAAAAATAAAATAAAAATCTAAAAAAATACCAAAACCAATTTTAACCGTCTAAATAGAATATTTAGAACAAAGTGAACATTTTCTTGGCCTAAAATGCAATTTTAAAATATGATTTTTTTTTCTAATTCAAATAAAATTGCAATAAAATTCAAATAAAATTATTTATTTGATTTTAATATTTTTCCTCCAATATTCATTTTATTTTGGAGAAGTCATATTATCTCCTCTCATATATTTTCAATATGAAATATTTTCGGAGAGAAAAATAATTAAACCAAAGTGATCCTTGTTTCGATATTTGATAAAATTCAAATATGAAAAACGTGAAATCCCCAACTCTCTCCGTGGGTCCTTGAGTTGCTTAGAATTTCGAGGATCGCAAAATGAAATGCAATAAAATATGATATGCATGGATGACCTATGTATAACATTCCAAATTGAAAATTTGGGATGTTACAAACCTACCCCCCTTAAGATGAATCTCGTCCCCGAGATTCGGGTTGGCTAGAAAATAGGTGTGGGTGGTCTTTCCGTAGATCATCCTCTCGTTCCCAGGTGGCTTCATCCTCGGTATGGTGGCTCCACTGAACTTTGCAAAACTTGATAACCTTGCTGCGTGTAACTCGGCTGGCAAACTCGAGAGTCTTGACTGGTTTCTCCTCATAAGTCAGATCACTATCCAACTGAATTGCTTCTAGGGGCACTGTATCTCTCAGAGGGATATCGGCCATCTCTGCATGGCACTTCTTCAACTGAGAAACGTGAAACATATCATGAACTCCTGACATCCTCTCAGGTAACTCCAGCTTGTAGGCAACCTCTCCCATGCGTTCCAAAACATGGTACGGCCCTACAAATCTCGGGGCTAACTTTTCCTTTACTCCAAAACATTTAACTCCTCGTAGCGGTGACACACGGAGATATGCTCTGTCTCTGATTTCATAGACTACCTTCTTGCGTTTTGAGTCTGCATAACTCTTCTGCCTGGACTGTGCTACCTTAAGTCTATCTCGAATCAGCTTAACCTTCTCTTCTGACTCTTTGATCAAATCTGGTCCAAACAACTGACGGTCTCCAACTTCATCCCACATCAACGGTGTTCGGCATCTTCTTCCATACAGGGCTTCGAACGGTGCCATCTTCAAACTGGTCTGGTAGCTATTGTCATACGAAAACTCCGCGTAGGGTAAATTGTCATCCCAACTAGATCCATAATCTAGCGCACAAGCTCTCAACATATCCTCCAGAATCTGATTGACTCTTTTGGTCTGCCCATCTGTCTGCGGATGAAAGGCTGTACTGAACTCTAGCCTGGTACCCAAAGTCTGGTGCAGTGGTGCCAAAACTTTGAAGTAAACTGTGTTCCTCTATCTGATACGATGGTCCTCGGAACTCCGTGCAGACATACGATCCTGGTCATATATATCTTGGCCAACTTCGCACTTGTATAGGTGGTTTTCACTGGGATAAAGTGAGCCACTTTGGTCAAGCGATCCACTACTACCCAGATAGAGTCATATCCCGATCGGGTCCTGGGCAATCCGGTGATGAAATCCATGCCAAGCTTGTCCCACTTCCATTCAGGTATCGGCATAGGCTGCAGTAATCCTGCTGGCTTCTGATGTTCTGCCTTCACTCTCTGACTACATCACATACGGCTACATACTCGGCAATATCCTTCTTCATTCCAGTCCACCAGAAACGCTCCTGCAAATCCAAATACATCTTGGTGTTTCCGGGGTGTATCGAGTATGGCGAGTCATGAGCTTCCTGAAGTATCAACTTACTGATCTCGGCATTATCGGGCACATATACACGGTCCTCGAACCACAACGTGTCATGCTCATCCTCACAAAAACCCTTGGCTTTTCCTTTGCTCATTCTCTCCTTTATTTCAGCAATTTCCTTGTCATCCTTCGGAGCTTCACGAATCTTTCCCAACAATGTAGATTGAACTTCCATCGCTGCAACAAAACCTCTAGGAACAATCTCCAAACAGAGTTCCCTGAGATCGTCGGCTAATTCGTTTGGCAATCCTCCTGTTACTAAGCTATTGGCATAACCCTTTCGGCTCAAAGCGTCTGCTACGACATTGGCCTTTCCTGGATGATAGTGCAGCTTCATATCATAATCCTTTATAAGCTCCAACCATCTCCTTTGCCTGAGATTCATCTCCTTCTGTGTGAAAATGTACTTGAAACTCTTATGATCCGTGTACACATCACAACGGTTTCCAATAAGGAAATGTCTCTAGGTTTTTAGTGCATGCACTACAGCTGCTAGCTCCAAATCATGCGTGGCGTAATTCAACTCATGCGGTCGAAGTTGACGTGAGGCATACGAAATAACTTTTCTGTCTTGCATAAGTACTCCTACAAGTCCTAAGCGAGAGGCGTCGCAATACACTTGGAAATCCTTGTGTACATCCGGTAGAATCAGCACTGGGGCTGTAGTCAGACGTTTCTTCAACTCCTGAAAACTGTCCTCACATTCTTTTGTCCATTTGAACTTAGTGTCCTTCTTCAACAACTCCGTCATGGGCTTTGCGATCTTTGAGAAATTCTCAATGAATCTCCGATAATATCTTGCGAGTCCCAGAAAACTGCGGATCTCTCCAAACATGGTGGGTGATAACCACTCGGTGACTGACTTAACCTTGGTGGGGTCTACTGCTATACCTTCTCCTGATATAACGTGTCCAAGGAATCCAACTTCCTTCAACCAAAACTCACATTTTCTAAACTTGGCATACAACTGATGCTCCCTGAGCTTCTCGAGAACTAAACGCAAATGCTCCTTGTGTTCCTCTTCATTATTTGAGTATACCAAGATATCATCAATGAACACCACAACAAACCTATCCAAGAACTCCATAAACACCTTATTCATCATGCTCATGAAATAGGCAGGGGCATTAGTCAATCCAAATGACATAACCGTATACTCATAAAGCCCGTACCTTGTGGTGAAAGCTGTCTTAGGTATATCTTTTTCTCGAATCTTCAACTGGTGGTATCCTGATCGCAGGTCGGTCTTTGAAAACACTTTAGCTCCTTGCAGCTGGTCAAACAAATCATTGATCATCGGCAGTGGGTATTTGTTCTTGATCGTTACTTCATTCAACGCACGATAATCAACAACCATCCTCAATGATCCATCCTTCTTCTCAACCAGGAGCGCGCACTGGGGCTCCCCATGGTGATGAACTTCGTCAAATGTAACCTTTCTCCAATAACTCCTTGATATGCTTCTTAATCTCTTCCAGATCATTTGCGGGCATCTGGTATGGTCTCTTCGATATCGGTCCGGTGCCTGGCAACAATTCTATTAGAAACTCGATGTCTCGATCTGGTGGCATGCCTGGTAGCTCCTCTGGGAATACATCTGGGTAATCCTTCACTACAGGTACTTCCTCCTGAACAACTCCCGAGAGAGAATTTACTTGAGTCCTCCTAGGCGCATGCCTAGATACATACTTGATCCTTTTTCCCTCCGGGGTGGTTAGCATAATTGACTTGCTTGCGCAATCGATGTTTCCTCCATACTTCGATAGCCAATCCATTCCCAGTATCACATCCAATCCTTGGGATTCCAAAAATATTAGGTCTAGGGGAAAATGTGGCTGCCAATGGTTAAGGGTAACCGGTCGCACCATCGGCTGGCCATATACTCTGCACCGGGTGAGCTCACTAACAAAGGTGTTCTAAGGGCTAAGGTGGGTAACTTAAACTTTTCCACAAATCCTCTTGAAATGTATGAATGCGATGCACCAGTATAAAAAAGAACATGAGCGGTAAATGACTTAACCAAAAACTTACCGACAACTGCATCAGGCTGCTCTTCAACCTCCTCCACGTTCACGTGGTTCACTTGTCCCCTGTTGAAAGGGTTGGGCTTCTTCCCAGAGCTTCCATTTCCATTCCCATTCTTCGCTTCAGGGCACTCAGTGGCATAGTGTCCAGTCTTCCCGCACTTGAAACAAGTAATGTGACTTAGGTCCTTCTTGGCGGGTGTGGCCGGGTTAGAGCGGTTCTGATTACTGTTTGCTCCATTCCCATTTGCATTCTTGGGGCCAATGTGGTTATGCGAACTTCCTCCATTGTGGGTATGGCCTCCATGGTTATGGGTAAATCCTCCCGAGTTCGGGGTGAAACGGGGCTTCTGCTGAGCTTTAGAATTGCACTTTCCTTGCCCATACTTCCTCTTGCGGCTCTCTATCTGCTGCCTTGTCTACCAGCTCCTGGTAGTTGTTAAATGATGCCACCATTAACTGCATGCTCATCTCATCATTCAGCACTTCCATAAACTTCTCCTGCTTCACGGCATCTGTGGCCACATCGTCTGGGGCATAGCGAGATACCTTACTAAATTCATCTGCGTACTGAGCCACAGTACGGTTTCCCTGGCATAGCTCCAGTTGAGACATGGGCTATGCGGAAAGCTTGTTGAAACTGCTCCCAAGTGACATTGGCTATAGGGAAAGTGGCTGTGTAATTCTCCCACCATGAGGCTGCTAGTCCATCCAACTGATGTGCGGCAAATCGCACCTTCTCTGCATCTGTGCAACCTGCGGTGGTCAACTCCCTTCCAATCCTACGTAGCCAGTCGTCCGCAACTATTGGCTCAGTGCTACTGGAAAACACCGGCGGCTGCAACCTCAGAAAACGGGCTAAGTTGTCAACTGGAGGTGGTGGTGGCGGGTTGTTGTTGTTGCCTTGGTTCTGAATTAACAACTGCATCAAGGCATTCTGCTGCTGGATCAAATCCGGGGTCACGTCTTGGAGGCATCTGATGGGTTTAGAGGGAAGAGATTAGAATAGAATGAGGTCTAGTGAGAAAGCACTACCCATATGCACATGAGACAAACACATTCATATCATATCACTCAATCAATCAAGCAAGGGCATACAATCGATCTAACTATCGTTACAGTGCTCAGACTATACTATTTACATGGGGGAATACTACTGATCATACGGTGGTCTACTAGAAATTTTGATCGGTGGAAGACTCCATGATGCCCGCTCCAACTTCGTGTTCATAATCATCGTCACTATCGTTGGCGTCGGAGTCGGTGTCGTCGATGATGATGTAGTCCTCAGAACGAATGTCATCAGGATCTCCCATGAGTACTCCGAGCTTCCTCGTCAGGTTTTCATTCTTTTCCACGAGAATCGTCATTTCCTCCTCATATCCATAGCGTGCAGACTTGAGTTCCTCTTCTAGCTTTGTGATCCTAGTCATCGCTGATACGTCCATTTTGCATGATGCTTTTATATCGATATTTATTGCATTATGGGATGTTATTACACATTATGTCACAATACTTATGCCTATTCTCTCTTATTTTACAAGGTTTACATAAGGAGGGAGAATGCCGGCAGCTGGAATTCTGGGCTGGAAAAGGAGCAAATATTAGAGACCTATTCTGCACATCTCCAAAACTCCTGAAACTCCACGAAAGTTGTTTTTGGAAATAATAAATAAACTGAGCGAAGGAAATACCAGAGGGGGCCCACACCTTGGCCACGAGGGTGGGGGGCGCGCCCTACCCCCTGGGCGCGCCCCCTGCCTCGTGGGACCCCTGTTGGCCCTCCGGTGCCCATCTTCTGCTATATGAAGTCTTTCGTCTGAAGAAAAATCATAAGCAAGCTTTCGGGACGAGACTCCGCCGCCACGAGGCGGAACCTCGGCGGAACCAATCTAGGGCTCCGGCGGAGCTGTTCTGCCGGGGACACTTCCCTCCGGGAGGGGGAAATCATCGCCATCGTCATCACCAACCCTCCTCTCATCGGGAGAGGGCCAATCTCCGTCAACATCTTCACTAGCACCATCTCCTCTCAAACCCTAGTTCATCTCTTGTATCCAATTCTTGTCTCCAAGTCTGGGATTGGTACCTGTAGGTTGCTAGTAGTGTTGATTACTCCTTGTAGTTGATGCTAGTTGGTTTATTTGGTGGAAGATCATATGTTCAGATCATTTATGCATATTAATACCCCTCTGATTATGAACATGAATATGCTTTGTGAGTAGTTACGTTTGTTCCTGAGGACATGGGAGAAGTCTTGCTATTAGTAGTCATGTGAATTTGGTATTCGTTCTATATTTTGATGAGATGTATGTTGTCTCTCCTCTAGTGGTGTCATGTGAATGTCGACTACATGAGACTTCACCATTGTTTGGGCCTAGAGGAAGGCATTGGGAAGTAATAAGTAGATGATGGGTTGCTAGAGTGACAGAAGCTTAAACCCTAGTTTATGTGTTGCTTCGTAAGGGGCTGATTTGGATCCATATGTTTCATGCTATGGTTAGGTTTACCTTAATATTTCTTTTGTAGTTGCGGATGCTTGCAATAGGAGTTAATCATAAGTGGGATGCTTGTTCAAGTAAGAACAGCACCCAAGCACCGGTCCACCCACATATCAAATTATCAAAGTACCGAGCGCGAATCATATGAACGTGATGAAAACTAGCTTGACAATAATTCCCATGTGTCCTCGGGAGCATTTTCCTTCATATAAGAAATTGTCCAGGCTTGTCCTTTGCTACAAAAAGTATTGGGCCACCTTGCTTCACTTTATTCACTTTTGTTACTTGTTGCTCATTACAAATTATCTTATCACAAAACTATGTGTTATCTATAATTTCAGTGCTTGCAGAGAATACCTTGCTGAAAACCGCTTATCATTTCCTTCTGCTCCTCGTTGGGTTTGACACTCTTACTTATCGAAAGGACTACGATAGATCCCCTATACTTGTGGGTCATCAAGACTCTTTTCTGGCGTCGTTGTCGGGTAGTGAAGCGCCTTTGGTAGGTCGAATTTGGTAAAGAAAAATTTATATAGTGTGCTGAAATTTACTGTCACTTGTTACTATGGAAAGTAATCCTCTGAGGGGCTTGTTCGGGGTATCTTCACCCCGACCAGTAGAGCACAGAGTTGCTCCTCAACCTACTGAACCTACTGAAAATGAAAATGTCTACTTTGAAATTCCTTCGGGTATGTTGGAAAAACTGCTAGCTAATCCTTTTGCAGGAGATGGAACATTACATCCTGATGAGCATTACATCCTTCGGGGTATCTTCGTGGATGAAGTTTGTGGATTATTTAAGCTTGCAGGTATGCCCGATGATGTTATCAAGAAGAAGGTATTCCCTTTATCTTTGAAGGGAGATGCATTGACATGGTATAGGCTATGTGATGATATGGGATCATGGAACTACAAACAATTGAAATTGGAATTTCATCAGAAGTTTTATCCTATGCATCTTGTTCATCGTGATCGCAATTATATATATAATTTTTGGCCTCGCGAAGGAGAAAGCATCGCTCAAGCTTGGGGGAGGCTTAAATCAATGTTATATTCATGCCCCAATCATGAGCTCTCAAGAGAAATGATTATTCAAAAAATTTATGCTCGGCTTTCTGACAACAATCGCACCATGCTCGATACTTCCTGTCCTGGATCTTTTATGATGAAGACTATTGAATTCAAATGGGATTTATTGGAATGAATTAAACGCAACTCCGAAGATTGGGACCTCGACGAAGGTAAGGAGTCAGGTATGACACCTAAGTTTGATTGTGTTAAATCTTTTATGGATACCGATGTTTTCCGTAAATTTAGCACTAAATATGGACTTGACTCTGAGATAGTAGCTTCTTTCTGTGAATCTTTTGCTACTCATGTTGATCCCCCTAAGGAGAAGTGGTTTAAATATCATCCTCCCATAGAAGTAAAAGTAGCTGCACCTATTAAAGTTGAAGTAAATACTATCACTTATAATGATCCTATTGTTCCTACTGCTTATGTTGAGAAACCACCTTTCCCTGTTAGAATAAAGGATCATGCTAAAGCTTCAACTGTGGTTCGTAAAAGCAATATTAGAACTTATACACCTCCTGAGCAAGTTAATGTTGAACCTAATATTGCTATTGTTAAAGATCTCTTGGCTGATAATATTGATGGGCATGTTATTTATTTCTGTGCTGAAACTGCTAGAATTGCTAAACCTTGTGCTAAAGATAAACATAGACCTGTGGTAGGCATGCCTGTTATTTCTGTTAATATAGGAGATCATTGTTATCATGGCTTATGTGATATGGGTGCTAGTGCTAGTGCAATACCTCATGACTTATACAAAGAAATTATGCATGATATTGCACCTGCTGAGTTAGAAGATATTGATGTCACAATTAAACTTGCCAATAGAGATACTATATCACCAATTGGAATTGTCAGAGATGTTGATGTCTTGTGTGGGAAAACTAAATATCCTGCTGATTTTCTTGTTCTTGGTTCCCCACAAGATAACTTTTGTCCCATTATATTTGGTAGACCCTTCTTAAACACTGTTAATGCTAAGATAGACTGCGAAAATGATGTTGTTACTATTGGTTTGGGTGATATGTCTCATGAGTTTAATTTCTCTAAATTTAGTAGACAACACTGGGAAGAAGAATTGCCTAGTAAAGATGAAATTATTGGTCTTGCTTCTATTGCCGTACCTCCTAGTGATCCTTTAGAACAATATTTGCTAGACCATGAAAATGGTATGTTTATGAATGAAAGAAGGGAAATAGACGAAGTGTTCTTTAAACATGGACCTATTCTTAAACACAACTTGGCTGTTGAAATCCTAGGGGATCCTCCTCCACCCAAGGGTGACCCCGTGTTTGAGCTTAAACCATTGCCTGATACTCTTAAATATGCTTATCTTGATGAAAAGAAGATATATCATGTTATTATTAGTGCTAACCTTTCAGAGAAGGAGGAAGAAAAATTATTGAAAACTCTGAAGAAGCACCGTGCTGCTATTGGATATACTCTTGATGATCTTAAGGGCATTAGTCCCACTCTATGCCAACACAAAATAAATTTGGAGAAAGATGCCAAACCAGTTATTGATCATCAATGACGGCTGAATCCTAAAATGAAAGAAGTGGTAAGAAAGGAAATATTAAAGCTCCTTGAGGCAGGTATAATCTATCCCGTTGCTGATAGTCAATGGGTAAGTCCTGTCCATTGTGTCCCTAAGAAGGGAGGTATTACTGTTGTTCCTAATGATAAAGATGAATTGATTCCGCAAAGAATTATTACAGGTTATAGGATGGTAATTGATTTCTGCAAATTAAATAAAGCTACTAAAAAGATCATTACCCTTTGCCTTTCATTGATCAAATGCTAACAAGATTATCCAAACATGCACATTTTTGCTTTCTAGATGGTTATTCTGGTTTCTCTCAAATACCTGTGTCAGCTGATGATCAATCTAAGACCACTTTTACTTGCCCTTTCGGTACTTCTGCTTATAGACGTATGCCTTTTGGTTTATTAATGCACCTGCTACCTTTCAAAGATGCATGATGGCTATATTCTCTGACTTTTGTGAAAAGATTTGTGAGGTTTTCATGGACGATTTCTCCGTTTATGGATCCTCTTTTGATGATTGCTTAAGCAAGCTTGATCGAGTTTTGCAGAGATGTGAAGAAACTAATCTTGTCTTGAATTGGGAGAAGTGCCACTTTATGGTTAATGAAGGTATTGTCTTGGGGCATAAAATTTCTGAAAGAGGTATTGAAGTTGATAAAGCTAAAGTTGATGCTATTGAGAAGATGCCAGGTCCCAAGGACATCAAAGGTATAAGGAGTTTCCTTGGTCATGCCGGGTTTAATAGGAGGTTCATTAAGGACTTCTCAAAAATTTCTCGGCCTCTGACTAATTTATTATAAAAAGATATACCATTGGTCTTTGATGATGATTGTGTAGAAGCATTTGAAATACTTAAGAAAGCATTGATCTCTGCACCTATTATTCAGCCACCTGATTGGAATTTACCTTTTGAAATTATGTGCGATGCTAGTGATTATGCTGTAGGTGATGTTCTAGGCCAAAGAGTTGATAAGAAATTAAATGTTATTCAATATGCTAGTAAAACTCTAGATAATGCCCAGAAAAATTATGCTACTACTGAAAAAGAATTCTTAGCAGTTGTATTTTCTTGTGATAAGTTCAGACCTTATATTGTTGATTCTAAAGTAACTATTCACACTAATCACGCTGCTATTAAATATCTTATGGAAAAGAAAGATGCTAAACCTAGACTTATTAGATGGGTTCTCTTGCTACAAGAATTTGATTTGCATATTATTTATAGAAAGGGAGCTGGGAACCCCGTTGCAGACAACTTGTCTAGGTTAGAGAATGTGCTTGATGACCCACTACCTATTGATGATAGCTTTCCTGATGAACAATTAAATGTCATAAATGCTTCTCGTGCTACTCCATGGTATGCTGATTATGCTAATTACATTGTTGCTAAATTCATACCACCTAGTTTCACATATCGGCAAAAGAAAAAGTTTTTCTATGATTTGAGACATTACTTTTGGGATGACCCACATCTTTATAAAGAATGAGTAGATGGTGTCATTAGACGTTGTGTACCTGAGCATGAACAGGAATAGATCCTACGCAAGTGTCACTCCGAAGCTTATGGAGGACACCACGCTGGAGACAGAACTGCACATAAGGTATTGCAATCCGGTTTTTATTGGCCTACCCTCTTCAAGGATGCCCGTAAGTTTGTCTTATCTTGTGATGAATGTCAAAGAATTGGTAATATTAGTAGACGTCAAGAAATGCCTATGAATTATTTACTTGTTATTGAACCATTTGATGTTTGGGGCTTTGATTATATGGGACCGTTTCCTACCTCTAATGGGTATACACATATTTTAGTTGCTGTTGATTACGTTACTAAGTGGGTAGAAGCTATTCCAACTAGTAGTGCTGATCATAACACCTCTATTAAGATGCTTAAAGAAGTTATTTTTTCGAGGTTTGGAGTACCTAGATATTTAATGACTGATGGTGGTTCTCATTTTATTCATGGTGCTTTCCGTAAAATGCTTTCTAAGTATGATGTTAATCATAGAATTGCATCCCCTTATCACCCACAGTTTAGTGGTCAAGTAGAATTGAGTAATAGAGAACTCAAATTAATTTTGCAAAAGACTGTTAATAGATCTAGAAAGAATTGGCCCAAGAAACTTGATGATGCATTATGGGCCTATAGAACTGCATATAAAAATCCTATGGGTATGTCTCCGTATAAAATGGTTTATGGAAAAGCATGTCACTTACCTCTCGAACTAGAACATAAGGCTTATTGGGCTATTAAAGAACTCAATTATGATTTTAAACTTGCCGGTGAGAAGAGGTTATTTGACATTAGCTCACTTGATGAATGGAGAACCCAAGCCTATGAAAATGCCAAATTGTTTAAAGAAAAAGTTAAAAGATGGCATGACAAAAGGATACAAAAGCATGAGTTTAATGTAGGTCATTATGTATTGCTATACAACTCTCGTTTACGATTTTTTGCAGGAAAACTTCTCTCTAAATGGGAAGGTCCTTACGTTATCGAGGAGGTCTATCGTTCCGGTGCCATAAAAATCAACAACTTCGAAGGCACAAATCCGAAGGTGGTGAACGGTTAAAGAATCAAACATTATATCTCAGGTAATCCTATAAATGTTGAAACCAATGTTATTGAAACCGTAACCCCGGAGGAATACATAAGGAACACTTTCGGGAACGTCTCAGACTCCGAAAAGGAATAGGTATGTGGTACGGTAAGTAAACCGACTCCAAAACAGTTCTAATGACAACTTTTTCTCCGTTTTGGAATATTTAGAAAAATAGAAAAATAAGAAGCAGTCCGAGAAGGACACGAGGCCTCCACGAGGGTGGAGGGCACGCCCTACCCCCCTGGGCGCGCCCCCTGCCTCGTGGGCACCTCGTGTGCTTTCCGGACTCCGTTTTCTTGCACGATACGTATTTTGGTCGGTAAAAATTCATCATATAATCTTCCGAAAGTTTTGACTCATGTATCATGCAAATATCCTCTGTTTTTGTTTCGAGCTGTTTTTGTAGCAGATTTGGAGCAAGATGTCATCTCAGGATTCCAACGGAGAGAGCTATGTCTCACACCTCATTGCTGACCCAAAGACCTATGGGGATCTATCTCCTTGTGGTCAAACTACGGATGAGGAGGAGGATGCTCATTTGATGAGGATCAATGATTCGAGTTCGGAGGAGGAGGATGCCCCTCTACCTCAACCTGGGGATATGCACGTGAAGTTTAGGAAATCTAGTCTCCCTAAGAGGGCTAAACTATCTAACAACCGATCTATTCCTTGTCGTTTTCGGTAGAAAAGCAAAAGAGATTTATGTGACAAGATCTTGAAGCTGGAATCGGAGGTCGATGATTTAAAGGAGGAAATTGCCCTTCTCAATTACAGTATGAAGAAGCTAAAGACACAACTGTCATCATCAACAACTTCATCATCACCTCCTCCGAAAAAGGAAAACTAAGTATGGGTATGGGCACTCCCCTTGGCAACTGCCAAGCTTGGGGGAGGTACCCCGGTATCGTATCACCATCACATCTTTATCTTTACCTTTTTCTTAGTTCAATCCTTTTAGTAATATTTTGATCTAGTAGAATAAAAGTTTTAGTATGATTTAGTTTTGAGTTTTGCTTTATGATCCCTTTATGTAATCGAGTCTGTGAGCTATATATAATAAAGATTAGTGTTGAGTCAAGGGCTTGATTATTTTGCCATGATCTTGAGTGAATAAAAGAAAAAGAGAAAAGAATAAAAAGAAACGAAGAGATCATATTGATCTTATGGAGAGTAATGACTTCACATAGAAAGAGTATAATGATTAAAAATTATTGAGAGTTGACAAACATAGCCTTGGTCATCGTTGCAATTAATAGGAAGTAATAAAGAAAGAGAGGTTCACATATAAATATACTATCGTAGACATCTTTTATGATTGGGAGCACTCATTAAATATGACATGCTAAAGAGTTGATGTTGCACAAGGAAGACAACGTAATGGGTTATGTTTTCTTATATCTGAGATAAAGTATATTGTCATGGATCATCCAACATGTTGAGCTTGCCTTTCCCCCTCATGCTAGCCAAATTCTTTGCACCAAGTAGAGATACTACTTGTGCTTCCAAATACCCTTAAACCCAGTTTTGCCATGAGAGTCCACCATATCTACCTATGGATTGAGTAAGATCCTTCAAGTAAGTTATCATCGGTGCAAGCAATAAAAATTGCTCTCTAAAAATGTATGATTGATTGGTGTGGAGGAAATCAGCTTTATACGATCTTGTGATGTGGAAGAAATAAAAGCGACGGACTGCATAATAAAGGTCCATATCACAAGTGGCAATATAAAGTGACGTACTTTCGCATTAAGATTTTGTGCATCCAACCCTGAAAGCGCATGGCAACCTCTGCTTCCCTCTGCGAAGGGCCTATCTTTTATTATTATCTTCTACCTTATGCAAGAGTCATGGTGATCTTCACCTTTCCTTTTTATATTTTATCCTTTGGCAAGCACAGTGTGTTGGAAAGATCCTGATATATATATATATATATATATATAATTGGATGTAAGTTGGCATGAATTATTATTGTTGACATTACCCTTGAGGTAAAAGGTTGGGAGGCGAAACTATAAGCCCATATCTTTCTCTGTGTCCGATTAAAACTCCGTAACCACAAGTATTGCGTGAGTGTTAGCAATTGTGAAAGACTAAATGATAGTTGAGTATGTGGACTTGCTAAAAAGCTCTGACATAGACTCTTTCTGATGTTATGATAAATTGCAATTGCCTCAATGACTGAGATTATAGTTTGTTTGTTCTCAATAAAGTTTCTGATTCATACTTTGCATTGTGAATAGATTATTACTTGAGCATAAGAAATCAGATGATATTATCCATATATGTTGCTGTTATGAGAATAATCATGATGCCCTCATGTCCGTATTTTATTTTATCGACACCTCTACCTCTAAACATGTGGACATATTTATCGTTATCGGCTTCCGCTTGAGGACAAGCGAGGTCTAAGCTTGGGGGAGTTGATACGTCCATTTTGCATCATGCTTTTATATCGATATTTATTGCATTATGGGCTGTTATTACACATTATGTCACAATACTTATGCCTATTCTCTCTTATTTTACAAGGTTTACATAAGTAGGGAGAATGCCGGCAGCTGGAATTCTGGGCCAGAAAAGGAGCAAATATTAGAGACCTATTCTGCACATCTCCAAAAGTCTTGAAACTCCACGAAAGTTGTTTTTGGAAATAATAAAAAATACTGAGCGGAAGAAATACCAGAGGGGGCCCACACCCTGGCCACGAGGGTAGGGGGCGCGCCCTACCCCCCTGGGCGCGCCCCCTGCCTCGTGGGCCCCCTGTTGGCCCTCCGGTGCCCATCTTCTGCTATATGAAGTCTTTCGTCCGAAGAAAAATCATAAGCAAGCTTTCAGGATGAGACTCCGCCGCCACGAGGCGGAACCTTGGCGGAACCAATCTAGGGCTCCGGCGGAGCTGTTCTGCAGGGGACACTTCCCTCCAGGAGGCGGAAATCATCGCCATTGTCATCACCAACGCTCCTCTCATCGGGAGAGGGCCAATCTCCATCAACATCTTCACCAGCACCATCTCCTCTCAAACCCTAGTTCATCTCTTGTATCCAATTCTTGTCTCCAAGTCTGGGATTGGTACCTGTAGGTTGCTAGTAGTGTTGATTACTCCTTGTAGTTGATGCTAGTTGGTTTATTTGGTGGAAGATCATATGTTCAGATCCTTTATGCATATTAATACCCCTCTAATTATGAACATGAATATGCTTTGTGAGTAGTTACGTTTGTTCCTGAGGACATGGGAGAAGTCTTGCTATTAGTAGTCATGTGAATTTGGTATTCGTTCGATATTTTGATGAGATGTATGTTGTCTCTCCTCTAGTGGTGTTATGTGAACGTCGACTACATGACACATCACCATTGTTTGGGCCTAGAGGAAGGCATTGGGAAGTAATAAGTAGATGATGGGTTGCTAGAGTGACAGAAGCTTAAACCCTAGTTTATGCGTTGCTTCGTAAGGGGCTGATTTGGATGCATATGTTTCATGCTATGGTTAGGTTTACCTTAATACTTCTTTTGTAGTTGCGGATGCTTGCAATAGGAGTTAATCATAAGTGGGATGCTTGTTCAAGTAAGAACAGCACCCAAGCACCGGTCCACCCACATATCAAATTATCAAAGTACCGAACGTGAATCATATGAACGTGATGAAAACTAGCTTGACGATAATTCCCATGTGTCCTTGGGAGCGTTTTCCTTCATATAAGAAATTGTCCAGGCTTGTCTTTTGCTACAAAAAGGATTGGGCCACCTTGCTGCACTTTATTTACTTTTATTACTTGTTGCTCGTTACAAATTATCTTATCACAAAACTATCTGTTACCTATAATTTCAGTGCTTGCAGAGAATACCTTGCTGAAAACCGCTTATCATTTCCTTCTGATCCTCGTTGGGTTCGACACTCTTACTTATCAAAAGGACTACGATAGATCCCCTATACTTGTGGGTCATCAATCGCCTTCTTCAGGTCTATCATGCCTGCGCACATCTGGTTCTCCTGGCGTCGAATGTGTTGGTTTAACTCCTGGATGAAAGCTGCAATGGACCTGTCCTTCCTCGTGCTAATATAATCATCTCCCATTGCTCATCTCGGCGCCCACATATCTGATAGATAGTGTCCTTCAGCTCCTGTTTGTAGACTTCTCCAATACGTCCCATAGCAATGTGGGCTGCCATGCTCTTGCCTAAACTCCAGGTTGGTGCATCAAAGGAAAACTCTATGGGCTCGGTGAAGGAAATATGCCCTAGAGGCAATAATAAAGTTATTATTTATTTCCTTATATCATGATAAATGTTTATCATTCATGCTAGAATTGTATTAACCGGAAACATAATACATGTGTGAATACATAGACAAACAAAGTGTCACTAGTATGCCTCTACTTGACTAGCTCGTTGATCAAAGATGGTTAAGTTTCCTAGCCATTGACATGGGTTGTCATTTGATTAACGAGATCACATCATTAGGAGAATGATGTGATTGACTTGACCCATTCCGTTAGCTTAGCACTCGATCGTTTAGTATGTTGTTATTGCTTTCTTCATGACTTATACATGTTCCTATGACTATGAGATTATGCAACTCCCGTTTACCGGAGGAACACTTTGTGTGCTACCAAACGTCACAACGTAACTGGGTGATTATAAAGGTGCTCTACAGGTGTCTCCAAAGGTACTTGTTGGGTTGGCGTATTTCGAGATTAGGATTTGTCACTCCGATTGTCGGAGAGGTATCTTTGGGCCCTCTCGGTAATGCACATCACTATAAGCCTTGCAAGCATTGTAACTAATGAGTTAGTTGTGGGATGATGTATTACAGAACGAGTAAAGAGACTTGCCGGTAACGAGATTGAACTAGGTATTGAGATACCGACGATCGAATCTCGGGCAAGTAACATACCGATGACAAAGGGAACAACGTATGTTGTTATTCGGTCTGACCGATAAAGATCTTCGTAGAATATGTGGGAGCCAATATGGGCATCCAGGTCCCGCTATTGGTTATTGACCGGAGACGTGTCTCGGTCATGTCTACATAGTTCTCGAACCCGTAGGGTCCGCACGCTTAACGTTACGATGACAGTTTTATTGAGTTTTGATGTACCGAAGGATTTCGGAGTCCCGGATGAGATCGGGGATATGACGAGGAGTCTCGAAATGGTCGAGACGTAAAGATCGATATATTGGATGACTATATTCGGACTTCGGAAAGGTTCCGAGTGATTCGGGTATTTTTCGGAGTACCGGAGAGTTACGGGAATACGTATTGGGCCTTATTGGGCCATACGGGAAAGAAGAAAAAGGGCCTCAAGGGTGGCCGCACCCCTCCCCTTGGTCTGGTCCGAATTGGACTAGGGAAGGGGGGCGCCCCCTTCCTTCCTTCTCTTTTTCCCTTCCTCTTTTCCTATTCCATATGGGAGGTGGAATCCTACTAGGACTAGGGAGTCCTAGTAGGACTCCACACTTGGTGAGCCCCCTCCTAGGGCCGGCCTCCTCCTCCCTTGCTCCTTTATATACGGGGGCAGGGGGGCACCCCAGAGACACAACAATTGATCCTTGAGATCTCTTAGCCGTGTGCGGTGCCCCCCTCCACCATATTACACCTCGATAATACCGTTGCGGAGCTTAGGCGAAGCCCTGCGTCGGTGGAACATCATCATCGTCACCACGCCGTCGTGCTGACGAAACTCTCCCTCAACACTCGGCTGGATCGGAGTTCGAGGGACGTCATCGAGCTGAACGTGTGTAGAACTCGGAGGTGCCGTACGTTCGGTACTTGATCTGTCGGATCGTGAAGACGTACGACTACATCAACCGCGTTGTGATAACGCTTCCGCTGTCGGTCTACGAGGGTACGTGGACAACACTCTCCCCTCTCGTTGCTATGCATCACCATGATATTGCGTGTGCGTAGGAATTTTTTTGAAATTACTACGTTCCCCAACACTCAGTGACTGGCGTGAATGTCCTTCCTGGAACTTCAAATCCTATCATCCAGCGCTCCTCTTCTGGCAAGGTGGTGGTGTAGGTCCCGGTGAAACTTTGTATTCCGATGTTCAGGTACCTAGTGACTTCCTTCAGGAGTCTCCCAAAAGGTGTGTCTTCATCCGGTTGTGCAAACTTGTTCCTTGAGTCCGCCATCCTATAGAGTAGAAAATGGAGAGAAGTCAGAAATGAGTAGAGAAGAGTGATCTATGGCTCATCTTAGTGGTCGTGTCCTACATTCAGCGTGTGCTCTGATACCATCTTGAAGCGACCCGACCTCAGACGGTCAAGTCTCTGTGCTTCAGTGTCATCCCTGGATCGGTAATGCTGACACACACAGTACTCGAATGGATTTATAACAGAGTAGCAATCACACACTTATTACATCGATAGTCTCAAAAGAGAACTTATTACAATAATATGGCTTAAGGCCATCTAAATAAGATAACAGCGGAAGGCTTGGAAGATAAAGTGAGTCCATCAACTCCAACGGCATAGCTGAGTGCACGACAAAGGACCTAGCGCACCTTACTCCTCGTCTGAAAAGTCTGCAACATGATACGTTGCAGCCCGAAAACGGGTCAGCACATGGAATATGCTGGCAATATAACACAGTAGAGCAATAAAAGCTATCACTACATGCATATATGGCTGGTGGAGGCTCTATGGTTTTAATGTTTTGCGAAAAGCCAATTTTTCCCTACAACAAAGGAATATATTTTAATTTAACTATCATGGTGGTTGAAACATTGAGAAGGTTCCTCCAACTCAATCCCAATTAGAAATAATTATCAACCCAACAAATTAAATTAGACTGATGAGATCAAATCAATAATTCAAGTACCAGATACTCAAGATGTCCATAATTGGGGACACAGCTAACCATGATTAGATTGTACACTCTGCAGAGGTTTGCGCACTTTTCCCCACAAGACTCGATCTCCTCCGTTGGATTTCTCGCACTACATGGTGTTTGAGAAACGGATGACCGAGACACAGTCTTTCAGAAGCATTAACTCTAACCCTGGGCAGACAGTACCAACCCACATCCCAAACATCTGCTAGCCTACCACTGGAAGAGGTCATGCAACATACTCAACTATGCTAGAGCCCATAATAGCTTGTGGCTACACACGGAAGTTTTTAGCATGAATAATCTTATGATCCCTTTGAGCCTGGGTGGCGGACCGTAGGATGATCACACGGGTACTCCGGGACATCCTTGGACAACACTGGATTCTCCAGGTGCCCACAAGCAATCCACCCAGATGTGTATTAAAGTTGCCACCTTTAGTTAACCATTAACAATCTCACATCTGTCATGGATACACTGAAACCCAATCCACGTCTACGAGCATAGCATGGCAATATAAACATAACGTAGAAGTAACTCCCAAGGGTTTGATAATCAACAGGGTAATAGGTTCTACCTCATCATCTACTTCCCAGACCCACATGTTAAGAGATCCTACTCATGCAATGTGTGAGGGTTGAAACTAATGCATCAAAACTGGGTATTAAAGGGGTATGATCAATGTGTTACTTGCCTTGCTAACGATCTGCAAAACCTAGTGACTCGTAGTAGCACGCTTCGCACTCCGGGAATTCTATCGCAAACAAACAATAGCATACATGAGCACTCAAACAAAGATGCACGGGTAAAACTCAAATAAGAAGATCGAATCTGAAAACTCAACTAAAGAGATTCGATCTGCAAAAAGAATCAAATCAAACGGAGCAACGAAACTCAAACTACGAAAGAAACAAGATGCGTTTACTAATCTGGACCAAAGTCAAATTTTACAGTACCAAAATCTTGTTCAAGTTGGTTAAACAGAAAGCGGGCTTCGAGACGAAGATCTAGGCGCTTGTTTCACCCGATTTGGATAAACGAGCGAAAAGATAAACTAAAACGAAGATCAGGGCAGAAATCGCGATCGAAAATAATCACGGTAAAACCCTGGAAAAAATAAAATGGGAGGAACAGGCTAACAAATGAACGTTCGCTGTCTTCGGCTAACTGATGAACAGCGTTCGTTAAAACGAACATACGGACGAACGTCCGCTAAATATTAAACCGACAAAAAACCGAACCGACGATAAAAACGAATCTAGGGTTTACTAAAAAACCGAAAAAATACCAAACGGCCAGATCTGATCGGGAAACGGCGGCGGCTACCTCCGGCGAGACGTCGGTGGGGCTCCGGCGACTGCGGTGGTGAGGGCGACAGTGGTGCGGGCGACGGGCAGCAGCGGGTGCGGCAGCGGGCGGCGGTGGCTGCGGGTGCGGGGTGGCGGTGGCGGGTGCGGAGAGGGCGGCGGGGCGGGGCTTATAAGGAGGGGGTCGGGGTGGTCCGCCTTGGGGAAGGGGCCGGCCGGCGGCGTGGCGACGCGGGACTCCGGCGAGTCCGAGCCGGGCATGGGAGGGAGGCGGCGGCGCTAGGCGGGCCGGCCTACTCGGCTGGGCTTCGGCCCAGTCGGGCGGGACACTTTCTTTTTTTAATAAATAATTCCGCCCAAAACCAAAAACAATCCTAATAAAATAAAATAAAATTCTAAAAAATACCAAAACCAATTTTCACCGTCTAAATAGAATATTTAGAACAAAGTGAACATTTTCTTGGCCTAAAATGCAATTTTAAAATATGAATTTTTTTCTAATTCAAATAAAATTCAAATAAAATTATTTATTTTATTTTAATATTTTCCTCCAATATTCATTTTATTTTGGAGAAGTCATATTATCTCCTCTCATATATTTTCAATATGAAATATTTTCGGAGAGAAAAATAATTAAAACCAAAGTGATCCTTATTTCGATATTTGATAAAATTCAAATATGAAAAACGTGAAATCCCCAACTCTCTCTGTGGGTCCTTGAGTTGCTTAGAATTTCGAGGATCTCAAAACGAAATGCAATAAAATATGATATGCATGGATGACCTATGTATAACATTCCAAATTGAAAATTTGGGATGTCACAAAGAAAGTAGGAGCAGGGAGGGCAACATGGACGGTGCGTCGTCTGTCAAAGATTAGTCGGTACTAGAGGAATTGTTCATTCCTCTCAACAAACTGATGGCGAACCATGGCATTATAATCTAGGTAAGCAGGAGGTAACTCTATATCATTTCCATGTATAGGTATATAAACATAATTAGCTACACGAGTTGCATAAATTCCACCAAACAAATCTCCGCTTACACTATTGTGATGCAACCTTCGTGCAAAAATGGCCCCCAAGTTATATTGTTTATCACCTATTACCGCACTCTTGAGGACACTAAGATCTGGAATGCACATGTGACAAGCCTCATCTTAACGTTAATGCATCTACCAATGAAGAGAGCAAAATAATGTATGGAAGGGAAATGAATGCTCCCTATGGTAGCTTGTATGATTTCCCTAGATTCCCCCACAGTAATACTAGCAAGAAAGTCTTTATATTCAAATTTGCGAGGTTCACTAACATTGCCCCACTGCGGGAGTTTACAAGCAATATTAAAATCTTCTAGGTCCATGGTATATGATTTATCATAAAGATCAAATAAAACAGTGTGAGAATTGCGCGAGGATGTAAATTTAAACCTTCTCACAAAGGAATCAGTTAGGTAGCGGTACTGCTGGCACTTATCTGACACGAAGTCCTCAAGATCAGAATTACGCATATACGCGTCAAATTCATCCTTGATGCCTGCTTGGACCATAAACTCCTCTGACGGCCATTCACAAGGCCGCACTTGAGCTTCTCTCGATGGTTCATCGTCCGGCTCACGTATCGCGATCATCGGTCCTTGCTTCCTTGAGGAACCACCTTGGTACATTTTCCTAAACATTTTTCTTCCTCTGAATTTTTTTTGAAATATTTAGTGACTCAAAATAAAAGGGAATCAAACCCAACAAGATTGATAGCAACTACTCCTACAAGTGCCTAGAGGCCATATCATGCATTAAAACTACTTTTGACCACATAAATTTTACATGCAAGCTCAAGAACAGGGTCACCTAAGCAGCAAAAATTTGCAATAAATAAATCACTAGAACAAAAACTAACTGGACCATTGGAGGAGTCGCATACCGAAGAACAATCCCCCAAAGAAGTTTTGTGAATGGAGCTTTGAGCAAGGAGATCGAAAATGGCAGCAAGATGAGCTAGAACTCGGGTCTGAGCTGTGGGATGATTTTTTCTGGAGGAAGACGAAGTGCGTGGGTGTTGGAATAAGTGGAGGGGGCCCACGTGGGGTCCATGAGGTAGGGGGGAGCGCTGATAACCCACAAGTATAGGGGCTCGCAACAGTTTTCGAGGGTAGAGTATTCAACCCAAATTTATTGATACGACACAAGGGGAGCCAAAGAATATTCTCAAGTATTAGCAGTTGAGTTGTCAATTCAACCACACCTGGATAACTTATTATTTGCAGCAAAGTAGTATGATAGTAACGTTAACAGTGGCAAAGGTAACAGTAGCGGTATTGTAGTGATTGTAATAGTAGCAACGGTAAAGTAACTAAGCGGAGAACAATATGTGAAAAGGTCATAGGCATTGGATCAGTGATGGAGAATTATGCCGGATGCGATTATTCATGCAACTGTTATAACATAGGGTGACACAGAACTAGCTCCAATTCATCAATGTGATGTAGGCATGTATTCCGAATATAGTCATACGTGCTTATGGAAAAGAACCAGCATGCCATCTTTTTTCCTACCCTCCCGTGGCAGCGGGGTCCTATTGGAAACTAAGGGATATTAAGGCCTCCTTTTAATAGAGTACCGGACCAAAGCATTAACACATAGTGAATACATGAACTCCTCAAACTACGGTCATCACCGGGAGTGGTCCCGATTATTGTCACTTCAGGGTTGCCGGATCATAACACATAGTAGGTGACTATAGACTTGCAAGATAGGATCAAGAAGTCACATATATTCATGAAAACATAATAGGTTCAGATCTGAAATCATGGCACTCGGGCCCTAGTGACAAGCGTTAAGCATAGCAAAGTCATAGCAACATCAATCTCAGAACATAGTGGATACTATGGATCAAACCCTAACAAAACTAACTCGATTACATGATAAATCTCGTCCAACCCATCACCGTCCAGCAAGCGTACGATGGAATTACTCACGCACGGCGGCGAGCATCATGAAATTGGTGATGGAGGATGGTTGATGATGATGATGGCGACGGATTCCCCTCTCCGGAGCCCCGAACGGACTCCAGATCAGCCCTCCCGAGAGAGATTAGGGCTTGGCGGCGGCTCCGTATCGTAAAACGCGATGAATCCTTCTCTCTGATTTTTTTCTCCCTGAACGTGAATATATAGAGTTGGAGTTGAGGTCGGTGGAGCACCAGGGGGCCCACGAGGCAGGGGCGCGCCCAGGGGGGTAGGCGCGCCCCTCACCCTCATGGAAAGGGTGTGGGCCCCCTGGCCTTGATTCTTTCGCCAGTATTTTTTATTAATTCCAAAAATAATCTCCGTTGATTTTCAGGTCATTCCGAGAACTTTTATTTCTGCACAAAAATAACACCATGCCAATTCTGCTGAAAACAGCGTCAGTCCGGGTTAGTTCCATTCAAATCATGCAAGTTAGAGTCCAAAACAAAGGCAAAAGTGTTTGGAAAAGTAGATACGACGGAGACGTATCAACTCCCCCAAGCTTAAACCCTTTTCTTGTCCTCAAGCAATTCAGTTGATAAACTGAAAGTGATAAAGAAAAACTTCTACAAACTCTGTTTGCTCTTGTTGGTGTAAATATGTAAAGCCAGCATTCAAGTTTTCAGCAAAGATGAACTAACCACATTCACAATAACATTTAGGTCTCATGTTTACTCATATCAATGGCATAATCAACTAGCGAGCAATAATAATAAATCTCGGATGACAACACTTTCTCAAAACAATCGTAATATGATATAACAAGATGGTATCTCGCTAGCCCTTTCTGAGACCGCAAAACATAAACGCAGAGCACCTTTGAAGATCAAGGACTGACTAGACATTGTAATTCATGGTAAAAGAGATCCAGTCATACTCAATATAAATTAATAGTAATGAATGCAAATGACAGCGGTGCTCTCCAGCTGGTGCTTTTTAATAAGAGGGTGGTGACTCAACATAAAAGTAAATAGATAGGCCCTTCGCAGAGGGAAGCAGGGGTTTGTAGAGGTGCTAGAGCTCGATTTTGAAATAGAGACAAATAATATTTTGAGCGGCATACTTTCATTGTCAACATAACAACCAAGAGATCTCGATATCTTCCATGCTACACACATTATAGGCGGTTCCCAAATAGAATGATACAGTTTATACTCCCCCTCCACCAACAAGCATCAATCCATGGCTGGCTCGAAACAACGAGTGCCTCCAACTAACAAGAGTCCCGGGGGAGTTTTGTTTGCAATTATTTTGATTTGATTTTTCTTAGAGCATGGGACTGGACATCCCGGTGACCAGCCATTTTCTCATGAGTGAGGAGCGGAGTCCACTCCTCTTGAGAATAACCCGCCTAGCATGGAAGATATAGACAACCCTAGTTGATACATGAGTTATTCGAGCATACAAAACAGAATTTCATTTGAAGGTTTAGAGTTTGGCACATACAAATTTACTTGGAACGGCAGATAGATATCGCATATATAGGAAGGTATAGTGGACTCATATGGAATAACTTTGGGGTTTATGGAAGTGGATGCACAAGCAGTATTCCCACTTAGTACAAGTGAAGGCTAGAAAAAGACTGGGAAGCGACCAACTAGAGAGCGACAACAGTCATGAACATGCATTAAAATTAATAAACATTGAGTGCAAGCATGAGTAGGATATAATCCACCATGAACATAAATATCGTGAAGGCTATGTTGATTTCGTTTCAACTACATGCATGAACATGTGCCAAGTCAAGTCACTCGAATCGTTCGAAGGAGGATACCACCATATCATACCACATCACAACCATTTTAATAGCATGTTGGCACGCAAGGTAAATCATTATAAACTCCTAGCTAATTAAGCATGGATAAGCAACTATAATCTCTAATTGTCATTGCGAACATGTTTATTCATAATAGGATGAATCAGGAATGATGAACTAATCATATTTACAAAAACAAGAGAGGTCGAGTTCATACCAGCTTCTCTCATCTCAATCAGTCCATCATATATCGTCATAATTGCCTTTCACTTGCACGACCGAACGATGTGAATAATAATAATAATAGTGCACGTGCATTGGACTAAGCTGGAATCTGCAGGCATTCAATACAAAGGAGAAGACAAGGTAATATGGGCTCTTGGTTAAATGAACAATAATGCATATCAGAGCCACTTCAACATTTTCATTATGATCTTCTCCTTTCGACCCCCAAAGAACAAAGAAATAAAACTATTTACACGGGAAAGCTCCCACCAAGCAAAAAGAAGAACGAGAAATCTTTTTGGGTTTTCTTTTAATTACTACTACAAGCATGGAAAGTAAACTATCTAAAAGCTACAACTAATTTTTTTTGTTTTTCTTAAGGTTTATCAAACACACAAGAAGAAAGCGAGAAAAAGAAAATAAAGTAGCATGGATATTACAGTGAAAAAGTATGAGCACCGACAACTAGCATGAGTGTGTGAATATGAATGTAATGTCGGTGAGAAATACGTACTCCCGCAAGCTTAGGCTTTTGGCCTAAGTTGGTCTATGCCCATGAATAAAGTTGTAGTTGGGGTCGTACTGAGAAGGAGCCTCGGGTTGCCACTGGTTGGCAATCTCCTCCGGATCCCACTGGTAAACAGACTATTGTGAAGGATCAAATTGTGGTTCCGCCTCTGGCTCTGTAGCTGGTGCGGGGTTCTGGTAGGCATGAAATGCCTCCGGCTGAACAAGGTACTTGCCTGTAGATAAGTCAAACAAAGAAGGAGCAGGCAAAGTAATAATCTCAGGGCGAATTTTATCAAATATCAGTTTGTATTTAAGCGTCTTTTCCTTATTCTTAATGATAAAATCATGTGCTACCATATTCTTATAGTCTAGAAAAACAGGAGGCAGCAACTTTTCTTCTTTCTCATAATGCCTAATAGGTATGTTAAAGTGTGCAGCAAGGCGCGAGGCGAAGATACCTCCCAAGATGGGACCCTTCGTGCGGTTACGACTTAACCGCTTGGCAACGATAGCGCCTAGGCTAAAAGAGTTATCACGAAACAAGGCATGACCCAAAATAACAATATCAGGGGCAATAAGTTCTCCACCGTTTCCGCGACCAATTAAACATCTACTAACAAATATCGCAAAGTAACGCAAAACCGAAAAATGTATGCTAGTAATTCTTGCATCGGAAACTTTCCTAGTTTCCCATACAGCAATCATATCAATAAACCCTTCCACATCATTACGATGTGGTTCGTCTATGCTGCCAGTAAGGGGTATCTTACAAACCCGGCAGAAATCAGAAAGGGACATCTCCTTATGCTCATCATATAAATAAAATTCCACCGAAGGTGGTGATCTCCTAGCATGGAAATGAAAATTTTGCACGAAAATATTAGTGAGTAAGAGATACTGTTCGCGCTGGTCATGGAGGAAGTCGGTGAGGCCCGCATTATCAACCAAAGAATAGAAATCATCATGAATCCCGGCTGCTGTTAAGAACTCGTCACAAGGCCATTCACACGGCCAAACCTCCGCGGTGCGAGGGAGACTATATTTGGGCCTCTTATCCTCCTCGCTTTGCTTGTCCTTCGAGCTTCGGCTCGACGAGCCCCTCAAAAATCTCTTCATCATTTTCTGAAAATTTCTGAAATTTTTAGTAACTTCAAATAAAAGTGAACCAAACTCAGCAAAATTGATAGTAACTACTCCTACAAGTGCCTAGAGACTATATCATGCATTAGAACTATTTGGGACCAAATAAATTTGACATGCAAGCTCAAGAACAGGGTCACCTAGGCAGCAAAAATTTGCAATGAATAAAGCACTAGAACAAAAACTAATTGGACCATTGGAGGAGTCACATATCGAAGAACAATCCCCCAAAGCAGTTTTGTTAGTGGAGCTTTGAGCAAGGAGATCGAAAATCGTAGCAAGATGAGCTAGAACTCGTGCTTGAGCTGGTTGGTGATTTTTTGGAAGGAAGGAGTGTGTGGTGGCTGCAATAAGTGGAGGGGAGCCACCATGGGCCCACGAGGCAGGGGGCGCGCCCAGAGGGGTGGGCGCGCCCTGGACCCTCGTGGCCAGGTGCTTGCTCCCCCTGATGTGTTCTCAGTGCTAGATATTCTCAAATATTCCAGAAATAATCATATTTCATTTTCAGGGCATTTGGAGAACTTTTATTTTCGGGGTATTTTTTATTGCACGGATAATTCAGAAAACTGACAGAAAATACTATTTTTGCTTTTATTTATTCTAAATTACAGAAAGTAAAAGGAGGGTACAGAAGGGTGTGCTTTCTAACTTCATCCATCTCATGCTCATCAAAAGGAATCTAGTAACAAGGTTGATCAAGTCTTGTTAACAAACTCATTCCGAATAACATGGAACCGGAGAAATTTCGAATAACACTATGTTACCTCAACGGGGATATGCACATCCCCAACAATAAGAATATCATCTCTTTTTGACAGTAGGAAGAGCAAATTCAAAACCTCCAATAGTAATCGATGGAATTTTTCCAATAGAATTGATACCGTGGACTTGAGGTTGTTTCCTCGGAAAGTGTACCGTATGCTCATTACTATTAACATGAAAAGTGACATTGCCTTTATTACAATCAATAACGGCCCTTGCAGTATTCAAAAAGGGTCTTCCAAGAATAATAGACATACTATCGTCCTCGGGGATATCAAGAATAACAAAGTCCGTTAAAATAGTAACATTTGCAACCACAATAGGCATATCCTCACAAATACCGACAGGTACAGCAGTTGATTTATCAGCCATTTGCAAAGATATTTCAGTAGGTGTCAACTTATTCAAATCAAGTCTACGATATAAAGAGAGAGGCATAACACTAACAACGGATCCAAGATCACATAAAGCAGTTTTAACATAATTTCTTTTAATGGAGCATGGTATAATTGGTACTCCTGGATCTCCAAGTTTCTTAGGTATTCCACCCTTAAAAGTATAATTAGCAAGCATGGTTGAAATTTCAGCTTCCGGTTAACTCGATGGCTCGTTGTTCCCGTTGGTGGTGCTGACGATCACGATCGTGTAATTTGCACTGGAAACAGTGCTCGAAGGGAGTAGTAGTTGAAGCTAGCGGCTGGGTGTTCTGGATGAAGTCTCGTCGAGATCGGATCGTTGTCGCGACATACGCGAGCAGCTCGCACGAGCGCATGCAGAAGCGACGGTCAAGGCCCTGACGGGGCTGGCTAAGGATTGTGGCTCCCAGGTGGCAGCGTCACATGGCACGGGCAACGTGCGGGCTGGGCCGTTGTGGCAGCGCAGGCAAGACGACGGTGGAGGCAGCAATAGGAGGAGCAGTCCGAGCAGCGTACGTGAGATTTGTTTTGGAAAAAAAGAGGAGACCGAGTCTCTATGTATGACGCGGATAGGCAGGCAAATCAGTCAGCGGCAAGGGAGATTTATCATGCGATACGGTGCATCCATCGGAAGGCAGCACAAAGGATAGCTAGCGTCGGGGTTTTGAGCCAAAGAAGAGCAATCATGTGAAGGTCAAAAGGGATTTTGCTATTAGTACATGAGGGTGTACCACTATAGGTAATTTGCTTGTGTACTTGGACATCACACGAGGAGAGCTCAGATAATTTTTCACAAGGTCAGCTGTACGAAGAACCATGGCGTCAACGGATGTCAGGTTTGAGGTGGAGAAATTCACGGAACTGAAAACTTTGGGTTATGGTAGGCACAGATGAAAAATTTGTTGGCACAACAGAGATGCTTGAAGGCATTGCGGGAAGTCATGTCAGCTAAGATGGAAGTATCATGTGATGGATGAGAATTCGCAAAAGATGATTTGGGAGCCTCGAGCGTGTCATACAGTCGAACGAGTTCGGCTGGGTCGGACTAGGCCGTCTGACGGATCGACGCAAGTTGGTTGGTACAGAAGACGGTGGTGGGATCGGCGAAGATGACGTAGGAGCGTGATGCTGATGGTGACCGACTTATGGGGCGTGGAAACACGTGGCGCAGGCCTGAGGGCTTGTGTGGCTTCGACAAGACTATGGCGCGGGGTTGATTCAAGACGGTGCACATGAGAGCTTGGAGTCGACGAGGCGCGGGGTGGCACGTACAACCACCTTGGAGTCATGTTGAAGGTGGAGCTGAAGTTTGGAAGACTTCACTCGGTGCTGATTGAGGGGCTACGGCATAAGGCGACAGAGAGCCGAAGCCTATTCAGCGGGAAAAAGCGAGGGACACGTAGTTCGGACTGGAGCCCGGTGGTCTGATGGAAGCATGAAACTCGTCATCGGTCGGTGATGATCGGTGGTACTCTGCAGTGGGGGTTGAGTGGTATGGGTCGCGACCCTTGAGACTCAACCGGGACAGCGGAGGCTCGACGCAGTAATAGCGGCGAGGCGTGTGGTATGCACGAGACATGGTGACGGGCCAGGGCTTTGGTGGTCATACATGTGATGAGACAACTGCCAATTTGACTCGGGATGACTAAAAGCAATGGTGAAATTCCTTCAAGTTTCAGACAGGCAGTCAAGAAAGGAGCGGTGATGTTGAGTTCAGGTAACTCTTATATGTGACACCAATATGTGAGTTGTTCACTGTCACGCAGGTCAGTGATCGGTGTGTGATGGCATTGACGGATACTTTGGAAGTTGGGAGCACAAACTAGAGTAACAAGGAACTTAATTTTGCTCGAGTGTTGACTGTGGTCAAGAAAAGAATGAACTACAAGTTGCAGGTGGAGTCACATGGAGTCTTTGGAGTAGCAGCGATACTTATGGGATAAACTCAAGTCCAATGTACATGGAAGTTTGACGCATTGACGAATTGAGGGTGGTGGAGAATATTCGCCGTTAGAGTTGTGTCGAATATTGTGTACAAGGTAGGTTACAGTTGGACTTGTAGTTGTATTGTGTTTAGATAGGATATGAAGTCGTGTCCAAATAGGACACTTGTATCCTAGGCCTCTCATATATAGCGGGGGTAAACACACGATGTAACCTATGCCAACATAATAGCACAGGAACGCAGGGGAAGCCGGCGACATGTGCCGGCGTTCAGGGTGACCGGGTGCGGTATTGTAGCGGTATTATCGGGAGGAGCGCCCATAGTCAAGCCCCGGGATGTAGCCATATCGATAAACCTCGTTAACAAATCTTGATGTCGTGCTCGTGTGATTGCTTGGTCCTCGAATGATCGACGGAGTGCCTCGAATTTATTCTAACAGATAATCTGTTACTTACTCCATTTTATCTTGTCTGGTTGTGTGGGGATGCGAGGCAAACTACTTGCAAGCTGCAATGTTGGTGGAGCTAGAATGTGATCCCAGCTGCGGTAATAGTAAGACTTCCAATCTCTGTCTGCCTCTGACAAAGGAGGAAGAACTTGCTGCTTCTCCAGCTCCAGCTCCTCCTCCTGCTTCTCCAGCTCCTCCCCTTCCTCCTTCACCTCTTCAAACTGACCTTGCAACCTAATAGAGAATAGCACAGAACGGTCATGAAGGACTCACTTGCTCGGCGCGAGGCACTTAAGTAAACAAGATGTTAATATCCATTTTTCTTAAAAAGGATCTGCACCAAGGCATGTTAATATCTATTCTTCTGAAAATCCTCTATTTCTGTGTTCCTGATGAGAATACCTCGTTTTACTGCTGAATATGCACTCTATTTACTTGCTGCTAAATGGCTTAGCGGCCGCAATAGCCCGCTATAGCGGCTGGGAAAAGCTACTGGGAAATCAAATTGCCTGCGATTTTAAACCTTGCTTGCTCAGCGCCGCAAGCAAACAGGAGCGAGGTGCGAGCCACTTGAGTAAACAGCATCACAGGAACCCAATGCACAAGGTAAATGCAAGAGGCCCCTGAGCCAGCATCGATCCATCACAGAACTTACTGCCCCAGATCGATCACCACCAAGACATCAACTCAACGAATCAACTGCTATTTGTTACCATACCACTAAGACACACACATAAGCAGGAAAATGCAGACTTGCATGGAAAAAGAATAAAATCTGGTGGTGGTTTATGTTCTCACTGTTGCTTGATGATCTCCTCCTCCTCCTCCTCCACCTGGACGAGCTTCTTGTGGTGCGCGTTGTAGAAGCGGTAGGCGGTGTAGCCTGCGCCGGCGACGCCCAGGCCCAGGGAGGGCAGAATCTTCCAGTGGTGCCGCGCCCCGAAGTCCTTCCCAATCCCAGCAGGGGCGGGGGTCGTTCGCTCGAACATGGCGGCGCTCCACTAAGCAGCCGCGCGAACCACCACACTCACTGGATGAAATGCAAGGAGTCAGTAGGGCGGAATCAGGCAGGCTAGCTATGCCGGGTTGGTCGGCGGAAGAGCTCGAATCGGACGGACCTGCAGTCCGGTAAGCGGCGGGGAGGAGGAGGAGGAGACGGAGATGGAGATGGTGGTCGGCGGCAGGAGCTAGGCGCGGAGCAGGTGAGTTGGACGGCAGCGAGCAGCGGGCACGGCGCCTCCGCCTCCGCCGCCGCCGTCTCGAGTCGTGGGCCGACTCGGTCCGTGTGTTTATTTTGGGCCGACTCGGTCTCCTCCGCCGTGTCTATTTACTTTACTTTATCTATTACTCTGTGTGTGGCCGAATCGCGCAAGCGAAGCAAACCCTACCCCCGAAAAAAATCCCCAATCCCCAATCGGAGACAGAGAGAGATGGCCGGCGCCGCGGAAGGGGAGGCTCGTCCCCTCGTCGTCGTCGGAAGGGGAGCGCGCCGGTCAGCCAAGGTTTCTGCCGCGGCCGCGGAAGGGGAGACTCGTCCCCTCGTCGGAGCCAAGGTGATGGGGCCTCGCCTCAGCCTCAGCCTTTCTCCGGATGCTCTGGACCTGATTGCGAGGAGGGAGGCCTTGCTCTCGGAGTGGGCCGCGTCGGAGCCCTCGGCCTCGCCGTCGCTCCCTGAAGCTTCAGCGTCGCCCTGGTCCCTCATCTTGTCCCGTTGCCTACCATCATCCCTACAGCCACAGCCTGAGCCTGAGCCATTCGACAGGGTCGAACACAACTGGAACAGGTAACAAGGCATTCTTAAACTTCAGATCTCCCTACTCCTCGTACCTAACTAACTCATCCGTGTTTATCTTATATATCTTGTATCTTGATAGTTCTATGATGATGATGATGATGCCGAGCCCCTCTGAGGTAGCAGCAGCTCAAGATCATCAACTTGTCATGGAATGCCTTCGCCACTATAACTTAAATCATCCGGTATGTATTGTATCTACTCCTCTCGCTTTGCTCTTTTGCAGCTTGCTTGGTTCCGATCCATGTATCTATCTATGTGCACACTGATTTAAAATGGGAGATTTGTCCCACAACCAAACAACCCCGGCCCTATATGCAGTCATTAATAACTCTTCCAAAATCTCAAGCGGCCTTTAAACGATTTCAATTTTGATCGCTCCTACTGTCATATATAAAACGGTTATCTCGAGAAGATGATGTTTGTGGATTATTTGCCACTGACTGGCATATACTTGTCCTCTTACAAGTTTTTTTAACTAGAAACTGCAAAACTGAAGGTTGTTGTTAACTTAACCCTAGTCATTCAGTCATTGTTCTGCTTTTGTTTTACCTTGCTTATTGCTAACATGTACTCATTTCATTTTCCATGGTTGGTTGGTCAGGAAAATGAGTACGTACCTGCCCCTGGCAAGGTGACCAGATACAGCAGTCCTCACAATGGTTCTTGCTGGACTCATGGCAACTTCGTCGCTAGCCCCAAGCACTCCGGCTACTTCTCCTTACTGCCCCCTAGACCAACTCTCTTATTTTATGAGCTTGTTACCAAAGATGGTTTTGAAGGAGTTGTCTCGTGCACCCCGCTAGGTATGTATTATTGCTATCTTCATTCATCACATCATACATACCACATGTTGGATCTGGAAACTCAAATCTCTTTCAGTGCTAAAACCCAAACAACCACCATGAGGCATGCATGTCATCATATACAGGAAGCTAGTGCTTGATGCCGAAAACCACCTTAGCTTATTGTATATTTATATATCTTTTTCATTAAAATGTGCTCTCGTGACCAATGTTTTGAAACTTGTTTATGTTGTCTTTTTGTGGTGTGGTGAATTTGAGGTACTTGCAATGTTTTTACATTTATTATGCATTTTTTTTTGGATTTTTCAATTGGGATAAACTTGTGGTATTTCCCTTTTTCTTCTTCTCTTTTTTGTGCACAAGGTGACTGATACGTACTCCCTCCGTCCCACCATATAAGATTTTTTGCAAGCTAAAACAGCTTGCAAAAACATTTTATATTATGGGACAGAGGGGGTACTAGTTTATGGGATCTTTCCTGGTACAATCAAGATGGCTGTTGTTACAAACCTAGCTAGGCTCCTGGTTTTTATTCCATGTTCCACTAGCTAGGTTATTACTTTGCTTTATAAAAATATATATATTCACGGACCTACCTTGTTAGTGCCTTTGCTGTTACACCATGCATTTTCTATGCTGATTCCGCTTTGTTAATTTCCTTGCTTGTGTTTGTTTTTCACACAGATGAGCCAGTTACCGAAGCCTACAGTTTGTTTGGCCTTCATCTTGGGTGGGGAACTCGTCGTGATGGCAGTTGTATGTCCTCGCTTCCTCTTTTTTATATATCCTTTGATGACAGAACACAAGTGCACAATTGTTCTCTTGCTTGTGCATGTTTGTTGACTTAGTGGCTTTGGTGTCTTTGTTTTTTCAGCGGATTGCCTTTGCAATACATGCAACCGTCTTGTTGATAGCGAGGTTCCTTCTGTGGGGAATGCATTTCCGTGTGGACATTACAAGGCAGAGCGTGTTTGTCAGATGTGCTATCTTCAGTCTGAAGTGCTGCATCCATCGCCAGAGAAATTTGCGTTTGGAAAATGATGACTAGAGCTGGCTGAGCACTCAATCTATCATTTGTGGATAGGAAAGACTTGTAATATGATGACATGCCTTAGGTTGCTGGTTGTGCTGCTGCATATTAATTATGTCTTCCCGGGTGGAATGCCCTATGCTATGCTATGTAGTATTGTGAAGCAGATGATGGCTCTGGCATAAAATAAAATCATATATTTATGAGATTGTTGATAGCAACGCTGTGGTTAACTGTTTTAGTTGGCAACTCAACTTCATCATACCCGTCTTGGATCTTCTTATAGCTCATGTCTTACTTATTCTCTTTGCATTCCAGTCCAGGGTGTACCATTCTTGTCACGGTTGAGCAGCTACTAAGCCTAGGCACATTTCTACTATATTTTAGTTCTATTACTACTGATAGCAAAGCTATGTGACTTGATAGTTCAACTGTTTGATGAAAGTAGTCTACTTGTAGTTGCTATTCTGCAATCAGCTGGCTTTATTTTGCTATGTTTAGAAGAAATATTACTGTTGATGCACAGAGAGAGAAAACATCTTGCCAGCTGCTTCAACCGGTTCCGTACATGCATGATCAGGTAAATTTAATAGGGTGGCCTTAAGTGGCAGATTTGACAAACTGATCTGTATCAGTTTATCAATGTTCTCAAAGAATAACAAATTGTTGGTTAATTTGGTTTGCTGATCTGTGAGGTCATTCAGTGATATTTTGATCATCTGCTGCAGCAGCAGCTTATTGGTCAGTATCGTGGTTCACTTCTTTTTATTCAAGTAAAATAAAATTGTACTGAATGCCATGCTACATTCCTTGTGTGAGCACCTTGCTGCTCATCTTACACAACATTCGTCTAGTGTCACTACAGCATGTACCTTAAGTACTCCCTCCGTTCCTTTTTATAAGTCGTTCTAGACAGATGATTTCGAACCGTTTTGGGAGCTGTCTGAACCATCTACAACGTCTTATAGATGTGAACAAAGGGAGTAAAATAAAACGCTGGTATGCATGTTCGAAGGCATTCTGAATTTATGCTAGAAATGATCCAGAAGCAAGGCATTCTGAAAACGCCTACAAAGGCTATGTGAGGCAGTTTTAAAGTGCCCCCATTGATTATTTCTGTAGATTGCCTCCAAAACATTGTTTGTGTGTTATTCAAATTGCCTTTGAATTTTGGGATAATTGTTTCTGTGCCCTTAGTTGGGTCACCCTCGACTGATTTGCCCCTAAATTTGGAAAACACGCGGTCTTGCCCAGCTTTGACCGCTTCCCTTGCGTTTTTGCCCTTCCGGCACGTCTCCGTCCAGTCAGCGACGTTTGACCGCAAACGACGCGTTACTTTGGACACCGCTTGCCCCCGTGCTCACTCACACTCTCATTCCCCACTCTTGCTCCCTCTTTTTCCCTCTGACGAACCCTAAATTGCGGCGACGAGCGGTGGGCGGCCAGATCCATTGCAAGGTGATGGGGGAGAAAGCGTCGGCGGTGGCCGCTGCGGTGGTAGGAACAGCACACCTCCATTGCAGCGCGGAGAAGGCGGCGGCGGCACCAACGGCGACAAGGGAAGCTCCTGTGGCGGATCTGCACCAACGGCGAGAAGCGGTGGCGGATCTGCACCAATGGCGACAAGCGGGGGCGGATCTGCACGGAAAATTCCCCCAGGGTTAGTATTGACCTGATTTGCTCAGTTTTTTCATAGGAGATTTACTTGGATTTAGGGTTTAGTCTAAAGTTTGTGCGTTTTATCACTGGATATTGTTCCCCCATAGGATGGATCCAGCTACAGCGTTCTTTCTTTCAGTTCGAATGGAGACCACTGTTCTAGTTTCTGCTGGTACAAAAGGAAAAGATTGTGGATTCACATTTCCTTTAGTTGTGGACAGCACTAGTTCATATACTAATTTTAGGGCTGCCATTTGTGCCAAGTATCCATGGGGATTGTTTTATGCTGTGGAGATCAGATATTGGGATAGTTCCAAACTTTGTTGGGTCCCTGTGCAGTGTGATGCAGAGTTAGGTCTGATGTTTGCAAGTAATGCAACAACTATGTCATGCAATTTGGAAATCACAGTTATACAAAGAACTAGAGGCCAGAGATGTGTGAACACATCTAGTTCCAGGCCATCTGCATCCAGAACTAGGGCTAGCAGTAGAACACCAAGTGCCCCTAGAACACCAAGTGCTTATGCAACTGCAAGTGTCAATGAAAGCCAAGAAAACCAAAAGAAGCCCCTTGATCCTGTTGTGGAGGAGGCATTGCCTGATGCACCTGGTGTGGAGGATGAGGTTCTATATCCTGGATATGTCCAGCACAATAATGATGAAGGAGATGCAGCAGATAAAGAGTACATTCCTGCAGAATTTTCAGATGCAGATGATGATGAGAAGCAAGAGGATGTTGAGATGGGAGTTTTTGAAGATGCAGAAGAGGACAGACCTGTAGAGATGTATGACAGGGAAAATCCATGTATTGATGAAGGTGTGGTATTCCCCAGTGCAGTTGACTGCAGAAATGCAGTTGCAAGCTTCTCAATCAAGTCTGAAACTGAGTTCCTTACTCTGAAAAGTGATCCAACAAGGTTTACTGTCGTGCTTATGAGAGATGCAAGTGGAGACTGCATGCCTCTTTAATGAGGAAGAGCACATTGTTTCAGGTATTGTATTTGTGTTTTACTTTATTTTCAGGTATTGCATTTTCTGTACTAATCTCATTGTTTTTTTGGTTTGTTTCAGATTAAAGTCAACCCATATCAGCATACATGTCCTAGTGTGAATAGATCTCAGAGATTGAGAGCTGCAAAAATAAGATGGATAGCAGATGCTTCTATGGCATGGATCAGAGCAAATCCAGGAATTGGTCCTAAAGAAATTCAGAGCAAGTTGTTAGAGAAATATGGTGTGGAGGTGCCATATGACAGATGCTACCATGGCAAAGAGATTGCACTTGACAAACTGTATGGAAAGTATAGTGATAGCTTTCAGCTGTTATATACTTTCAAAGCTGAAGTAGAGAGGGCATCACCAGGCAGTATTGTGGAAATTGAGAAGCACACAGTTGAGTACAAGCTTAATAACAAGAAGTTCTACAAGGAGTGCTTCTCGAAGGGTGTTTGTGTGCTTCAAAGCATGTCAAAAAGGTTTTCTGGAGGGGTGTAGGCCATACCTAGCTGTAGATGCTACTGCACTGACTGGTAGGTTCAGAGGGCAACTTGTGGCAGCATGTGCCCTAGATGGACACAACTGGTTGTTTCCTGTTGCATATGGTGTTTTGGAAGGGGAGTCAATTGAGAGTTGGACTTGGTTTTTTAGCAACCTAAAGAAAGTAATAGGTCATCCAGAAGGTTTAGTGATACATACTGATGCTTGCAAGGGATTGGAAACTGCTGTTGAGGATGTATACCCTGGAGTGGAGCACAGAGAGTGCATGAGGCACTTGGCCCAAAATTTCAGTAAGAAATTCAAGGGGAAGTTTTATGATGATAATTTGTGGCCATGCTCACTAACTTGTAGCATCAAGAAACACAACTATCACTTGAACCAGTTGAAAAGCAAGCCTAAAGTAAAGGAATATCTGGAGGAACACCACACAAAAATATGGGCAAGAGCTGATTTCAATGAGATGAGCAAAGTTGACTATGTCAATAACAACCTAGCTGAGTCATTCAACTCCAGAATCAAAAAATACAAGAGCCTGCACATAGTTGATCTGCTAGACAAGATAAGGCAGTATATCATGGAGAAATTTGACTTAAGAAACAGAATTGCCTCTGACCATTTCATTGGGCACTACATCATACCAGCAGTAATGAAGGTGTTAATGGAGAAAACAAAAGGTTTGCAAATGAGTATAGTGAGGAGAAGCCCAACAGAGGCAGAGGTGACTGCTACTGACAGTGAGAAGAGAGAATGGAGGTACCCTGTTGACTTAGAGCGCTGGTCTTGCAGTTGCAGACAATGGCAGATCACTGGTAAACCATGCATCCATGCACTTTTCTTTATCACTGCTCTAAGAGGTGAAGCAAGTGGAATAGATCAATATGTCCACAAATATTACTCAGTTGACATGTTCAGAGCTACTTATGCTGAGAACCTACCAGCTCTAGAAGGCAAGCAACAGTGGGACATTATAGATCCTGGATTCAAATTGTGTGCGCCTGTTCAACACAGAGCTCCAGGCAGACCAAGAAAGCAAAGGATTAGAAGTAGCACTGAAGGAAAAGGCCTTGGTCCTAGGAAGCACAAGTGCAAAAGGTGTGGGAGATGTGGACACAAAGCCAAGGGCTGCAAACAATCTGTTGATCCAGCCTTTGGAGATGATGAACATTGGGGAGCAGACAATGCAGATGATCATCCTACAGCCAATGAACCAGCAGAAGCAGAAATACAAGAGGAGGAGGAGGAGGAGGATGAGACAGCACCTGATGTTCTACAGCAGCAGATGCCACCACCAAAGGAGCCCTCACATGATGCATCTACAGGAGCTAGTTGTGCAGTCAGGTATAAGATCGTCGCTTACAAATTCTTACATGTTTTGATCTTACTGCTTTATAAAATCTTTCAAATTGTGATATGCTTCCACTTGTTTTAGCCCTAGGAAAAATTATAAAAGGGCAGCAGCAAGAGGAGCTTCTCCCAGGTGTGTCAAGCAGAAAACAGTTGTGGAACAGGAGCAAGAAAGCAGTGTTCAAAGCAAAGGTTTCTCTCCAAAAAGAGCAGCAGCAGCAGTTGAAGCTCCAAACCCATCAAAGAACACTAGAAGCAAGGCAATGCTAGCTCCAAACCCAGCCAAGAACACCAGGAGCAAGAAACTTAAGTTCTAGTGCTATGTTATATTTGCCAGTGATGTTATCTTGTTGTTATGCACTTAAGTTCTAGTACTAAGTGTGCATAAATGCACTATGAAGTTGCTATATTTGGTACAATGTCAGTTTGCTGAATTTGGTACAATGTCAGTTTGTTCTATTTGGTACAATGTCAGTTTGTTGAATTTGGTACAATGTCAGTTTGGTAAAATATGTGCTCTATTTGGTACAATTGGCACTACATATGGAATAAATATGTATTTGGTACAGTGTCACAAGCATCAGTAGTGAATAATGATCTTCAAATTTAGCATACAATAGTGCATCATAAACAACATTCAACACATCTCTCTCACACACACTTTCTTCAACAACTGCTAGAAACTAGAACACAAAAAACACAGCAACACACATTCCTACAAACAACAATGCCAGAACTAGCAGCATCTCATCTCTCTCTCTCACTGTCTTCTTCAAAGCAAGATTTTTCTTTGACAGCTCCATGTTTTGCTTCTGCATTTTGTGGCTTCTGATCCAGCTTTGTTCTAGCTCTGCGTGCAGGTCTTCCAAAGCAAGGCCAGCACGCAATGGAGGAGGAGGATCAACCCAAACGACCCAGTGACACTCATGTGGTAACTGCTTGAACATCAAATTAACAAAACATTAGAGATTGCATAAACACCATCTTAAACATGGTATAATTCACAAGATCTTACATCTAGAGGACACCCTAAAAAACGGCGGCCAGTGTTAGCTCCTCCCCACGCAACACGCCGGGCAGGAACAAGGCCATGACCAGGGCAACGATGCTTTGATAAAAGCTCCAATCCGCAATAACTTTCATCTGGAAGATAGAACTCGGAGACATGCTCCACAATCCCGACCCCATCAACCTAAATCAGAAATTTCCCCAACTATCAGAAACCCTAGAACGGCATTGGGGGGAGGAAGAAGCGTTGCCGGAGTTTTACTTACCTCTCCGACCACCGGCGAGAAGATGGAAGAGCCCGAGCTCGCCATGCGTCGCCGCTCCTTGCTCTACCGCGCCACGCCTTGCCTCCCACTCCTTTTTCCTCGCCGGCGTTCTCGCTCTCCTTTGTTTGCTTGCACTAGCACATTTAGGACGAAGGGGTATCAGGTATACCACCGACAGGGGCAAAAATGTCCAAAGTAACGCATCGTTTGCGGTCAAACGGCGCTGACTGGATGGAGACGTGCCGGAAGGGCAAAAACGCAAGGGGAGCAGTCAAAGCTGGGCAAGACCGCGTGTTTTCCAAAATTAGGGGCAAATCAGTCGAGGGTGACCCAACTAAGGGTATAAATTCAATTTTCCCTTGAATTTTTTTTCTGGCATTTCTAAAGAAGCCTCTAAAACCACCATTTTGTGGCGTCACTCAAATTGCCTCCAAAACGTTATCGAGGCGCCTCTGCAAAATGCTAGAGTCGATGCATGCATACAAGAATATTGTAAACCATCAAACAATCTTCACTTGAACATCAAGCTCAATAATTGGGGTTTATATTGGTCTTTAGATGGAAATATATGGAACTCTCAAGCTTTCATGGCTGCGCCCCTGACATCGCCGAGATAGAAAATCCATAGCTTAACTAAAGTGACAAGACATTGTGTATGCAAGATAAATGTATCCAATAATAATAATCTAAAAAGGAACAAGGCATCGTTTCATTATGATTACATTAGGATGATGATACATGCATGGCCCAATTAAGACAAGCACATGCTTTAGTCCTTTTTACTACTAGATTATATCAATGATGATACATGGCACATTTAAGAAAGCCGTGCCAAAGGTTTCCCGGAGCGGAGCACTTACGATGCTCTGGAAGGGAGGGAAGCTGCTCAACCAAGCCCTTGACAGAGCTGAATCCTATGATCACCACACCACACTCTCAGGCAGGCAGTCATGACTCAAATGTGCTCGAGGAACCTTGGAAAACTGATTCATGCTCCATGCGTTCCTGGAGATATCTGAAAATGACAAGAAACTGATTCATGCTCGAGGAACCAAACAGAGTGACAACGTATATTCCAAACTCCTATGTTCCCTTGTTAATCACGGTGGAAATTCAGAGAGGTTAAACATAATTTTATTTATTTCTGCAGATCTATGCCATGGAAATTCTTGAAATTTTACGTGCATGCTTCTACCCTGTTCAGTAGCTCGCACAAAACAGTTTCATCACTAAATTATGTCTAATTATCCAGTTATGATTCAGATTGCTTCCTGATATTTTATTTATTTATTATAAAATCACCCTGCATGTTTAGATCTCCAAACTTGGTAACATTCACTCTTGACATATCCTTGTTGAAATAAACATGGCCTCAATCCTTGTCGAAATACTGATGGAACACTTTTATGTGAAAGACTAAATTCAATTAGTTAATCACCTCTATTTAAATGAAGGAAATACTTTAGACGGAAAATAAATTAATTTTGTTAGCTCAATTTCAGATCTGTGCACCACCACACTACCTTTCTTTTGTTGCACATACTCAATCAACGAATGTACTTAATTACATTCTTACTAATTAATTGCATGGCATTACTAATTAATTGAATGTACACCCGGCGTCGACCGCGGAGGTGTACGAGGTGGTGAGGAACCAGGACCAGGAGACTTCCGCCAAGAGGACAATTGAATATCTACGTTATCAGGAAAAATCTGAAATATTTCAAGGGCAAATATTTCATCAGAGGGGACCCACTGGGGGAGGCTCAGGGTGGGTAACAAACTAACAATACTACTGCTTCCGTTGGATGAAGGTATAATTAAACACTAGCTTAAGTTACTTTTTATCTAGGTGGAGCATGGGGCAGTAGTATAGTGATGCTTCCATAGCCGGAAAGGTGTGACTACTCTCCGGTGTAGTACACCCGAGTTTGCAAAAATTTGAAAATATGTGATTAAACAAATTCCAAAAATTCTGAAATTTTTAGACAACAAAATTCATCTAATGTTTGAGCCTCTTGCAAAATTTCAGCCGAAAACAACTTCCGAGGAGCTCTCACCGAAAAAAACAAAATCAATGCTCAAACAGTGCACAAAACTTTGAACATCGATTTTGTTTTTTTGGCGAGAACTCCTCTCATGTTTTTTTTTGGCTGAGTTTTTGCAAGAAGCTTGAACATTTGATGAAGTTTGATGTCTCAAAATTTCAGATTTTTTTGACTTTGTTTGATCACATTTTTCCATTTTTTTGGCAAACTCGGGTGTACTACACCCGAGAGTAGAAAATCCACTCTCTTCCATAGCTCATGCCCTAAGGCGCCCCCGGTAGACGCCCTACCTCCAAGGGCTATGGCGCCTTGGCATTCTAGGAGGCCCCTGGACCTCTCCTTTTCATGCAAACTTGGTCCCGAAGTTGCCGATACCGTGTTTTTTCCAGATTTTTTTGGAGCTGCCGATCTCTAGGAAAAGATAGACGGCGACAGAGTGAATAGCATAAAATTACCACTTTTCACGTTAGGGATCCAAAAACTACCAGAAGTTTGTTTGTCCTCGTAACTACCAAAACTCACTTCGGCTGTTTCAAAAACTCAAATCGTCTGTTGCTAACATTTTAAACCGGTTTATGACAGGTCAGGCCCGCTCCTAAACAATCTGTTTGTTTGACCGTTTTATTTGACTGTTAACTTACATGTGGGACCCACGTGTAAGTTGTCTCTTCTTCCTCTTATCTTTTCTTCTCTCCTACTGTCCCTTTCTTCTCCGTCTCCTCCTCCTGACGAAGGACCGAGCTTCAGCACCTCCACCACCCACCGACAGCCACCTCCACCCTTCACCATGTGCCAAGCGAGGGCCGCTCGAGGAAAGGAACACCGGGCGGAGGAGCAATAGCCACCTAGGAGCACGGGTCGCGGCCCGTCGCGTGCCATGGCCAGGAGCTCGAGCTACAACGCCCAAGGGCACCGCTAGCCGTGCTCAGGAACACGGCTCCACCTGGACCCAGCCCATCGCCCGCCTTAGGAGTCATGCCTTCCCGCAGAGGAACGTGGAGGCCGAGCCGCCTTCTTACGCCTGGCTCGTGACTTGGCCACCGGCGAGCCACCGACACTGTTCCTCAGGGCGGGCCCGACTTCTCCTTAGGGACCTGATTTCTTTTTTCGAAAACATATAGGGACCCAATTGTTTTTTAAAAAAACTTAGAGGGACCCGCTTGCTTTTCATTTTTTTACAAGGACATGATTGCTTTTGAAAAAACCTACAGGTTTATTTTGTGAAAGAGACGACATATATTTGTAAATTTCTAAAATAAAAGAGGGATTGGAAAACATTACATGAGAATTTTATTATTATAATTTTATATGAGACACTGACATGTGGGCCCTAGATGTAAGGTAACGGCCAAACAAACGGTTCCCTTTTGTGTTGGCCCCAATTGTCATAATCGTGATCACTTGTAAAACACTCGGTCATATGGTTTTTTAAACCAACTTTGATTTTGGTAGTTAACAATGACAAACAAATTTTCGTTAGTTTTTTTACTAACCTGAAAAGTGGTAGTTTTATGCTATTCACTCATGATAACATGACTTGGATTTGTTGAGTGTCCAGAAAAATCCCCTCGAGAATTAGAGCCATCTCGGGGGCGGCTCTTGTCCTCCACAACCATGGCCACCAAAAACCAGAAGGGGACCCTTCTCCCACCTAGAGTGAAGTCCAAGTGTAGGAACGAAGTATGTCTACCGGAGGGGGTGAATGGGAGATTTAAAAAATTCTTTCAGAAACTTCAAGTCTCTCAGAACCTAGCAGCGGAAAGATGAAAAACAGTGAACTTAACACGAATAACAACTACTAAAGGGGAACTAAGGCAGACATCGAGAAACAATCGCATGATCAAAACATAACTCATGACAGATAATCGAAACTAAACTAAGTACAGAGGTAAGTAGTGATGCTTGATGCTGACAGAGGATTTGGTAGACTAGTTCGCCCGTCTGCAAAATGGACTACGTCTGGTTGGAGGGACTTGTGATTGAACACAGTCATGTTCTCCTCGACAACGGATTCGTCAACCAATGTCGATCACTCGTGGTAGATGCTTGAGGTGATCTCCAAACCTTCACAGACTTTGTCTTCGTGAACAACAATTACTCTTGGTCACTAAAAGACTTGACACCTAACCGTCTAGAGAGTTTGTAGCTCTCAAGAGTAATAGGTGGAGCATACTTGACTTAGATTCTAATGATGCTAAACCACTATCTAGTTTTTTGACTCTTGGGTTTTTCTCTCTGTGGATTTTAAACTCAAATCACTCGGGAGAGAGGGTGCTCACACAGATCTTCTCAAAATCACATGGAGCAGCCAACGGTGCATGTTGGAAGGGGTGGCTATTTATAGCCGCGGTCTTTCCGAGGGGGAAAAGACCATTTTGGACATGACAACTAGCTAATGCGGTAACATTACTTGCGAAGCACGTAATGCTAACTCATCAGCCCAACTCAAATCTCTCGCGGCAAAGAAGAACGGCGTCTCTTGTTGGCAAGTATTTATTCGAAACACAAAGGGATTTCTCTCAACTCACATATGATTTGGTTTAGCATCAGAGGACCGTAAGTTTCAGACACTATACCCCTCTTAATAGTATGGTGGTCCTATGAATCAAGAAAGAGAAGAAGAACAACGAAAGAAAATACTACGTCTTTTCTCAGTCTTCAAACTTCTCGGTTGCAACCAATTTCTTCGGACATACACCGAACCTATTGCTTTGCGTTAACAATTTTTGGAGGTCACTTTCGACACGCATAATCTTCGGTGATAATCCTCGCTGCCTCGCAGGAGATTATCTTCATAGTTTGTTCCAAACTCCACACAATTTCAAGGACTTGTCACGCAGTGTGCACTAGCAAACACATTATTAGCACACTGTTTATGATAACAATCTCCAAAACATAAGGAGGCAAATTACTGCATCAACACCAAGGAAGAAGGAGGAGGAGGAGGAGGAAGAGGAGGAGGGGGCTCTTCCACCCTCCCTTCTGGTCACCAGAGCGTTGGAGGAGGATCCATCATCACCGCCATCGCCTCCAACAACTTCACTTCCGTCTCCACCACCATCTTCAATCTTTGACCTGAGGCTTCCCCATCTATTAACCACTACAGTCCATATATTGATGTCTTGTGCTATGAATTATTTTCTCATGGTTTATTACATCTTTTTATCAATGTTTGTGTAGTAATGTGTTCCATCACCTTGGTTAAATACTAATATGTTAGTTGAACTACTATATGTTGGTTTCTATGAACTCTTCTGTGTCTTATGTATGAGTGCACATGCACCAAAGGGGGACACTAAAGGTTCTGCAGAGTTATGGAAAATATGTGTGTGGAGGCCGCAGTGACAAAAATGATTGTTCCGAATGTATGGGAGTTAAGGGGACTTTAGATGAAGTTAAATCTATAGTTGGGTTTTTACCTTAGTTACTCTTGGTATTCACGGATGCCTGCTAAGGGTACAATTATGAGTGAATGTGAGGCTCTATGTAGCAACGTGCTAGTTTAGGCTCCTCCCTGAAACCACACTTATTGAGGGAAGCACATAGTCCATCTTACAATGTAGTGCCTTGTCTGCCGATGAGGTGATATGATTTCCATGTGGCAATAAGGTGTAATTGCTTAGGTGGGCATGGAGAAGCATCCCAAAATAAGAAGACCAACCACTCATTATAAAACAGACAAATGCAAGGAACACTTGCTCCCCTTGGACACGACGACATTCATCACAATCACCACTGATACGGCCATTTTGCATCATGTTTTTATGTTCATATTTATTGCATTATGGGCTGTTATTACACTTTATGATACAATTCTTATGCCTTTTCTCTCTTATTTTATAAGATTTACATGAAGAGGGAGAATGTCGGCAACTGGAATTCTGGACCGGAAAGGAGCAAATCTGAGATACCTATTTTGCACAACTCCAAATGTCCCGTAACTTTAAGGGGAATTGCTTTTGAATATATATAAAATATTGGGTGAAGAAAGACCAGAAGGGGACCCACCAGGTGGCCACAAGCCTGGGAGGGCGCGCCCTATACCCCCAGGGTGCGCCCCATGAGCTTGTGGTCCCCCTGGCCAGCCCCCGGTGCCCATCTTCTGCTATATGAGGGGTTTTGACCTAGAAAAAATAAGAGGAAGGCTTTCAGGATGAAGCGCCGCTGTCACGAGGTGGAACCTGGGCAGAAGCAATCTAAAGCTCCATCAGAGCGATTCTGCCCGGGAAACTTCCCTCCGTGAGGGGGAAATGGAAGCCATCATTATCACCAATGATCCTCTCATCGTGGGATGACCAATCTTCATCAACATATTCAACAGCACCATCTCCTCTCAAACCCTAGTTCATCTCTTGTATTCAGTCTTTGTCTCAAAACCTCAGATTGGTACATGTCGGTTGCTAGTAGTGTTGATTACTCCTTGTAGTTGATGCTAGTTGGTTTATTTGGTGGAAGATCACATGTTCAGATCCTTAATGATATTTATTACCCCTCTTATATTGAACATGAACATGCTTTGTGAGTAGTTACTTTTGTTCGTGAGAACATGGAAGAAGTCTTGTTATAAGTAATCATGTGAATTTGGTATTCATTCGATATTTTGATGAGATGTATGTTGTCTTTCCTCTAGTGGTCACTACTAGAAAAAGGGCTATAGATGGGATTGACACTAATGGCGCACCAGACAAGCGGTGCGCCATTAGTATATACTAATGGCGCACCACCTTCCGATACGCCATTAGAGTTGAAACTATTAATGGCGCACCAGGCGCAGGGTGCGCCATTAGTATAATTTTTTTTAACTAGTGCGCCTGTCCAAACATACTAATGGCGCATCCAGACACAGTGCGCCATTACTAGTTGTAACTAGTAATGGCGCACCTGTCCCAGGGTACGCCATTAGTATCAAAAAAAAATTTTAACTAGTGCGCCTGTCCAAACATACTAATGGCGCATCCAGACACAGTGCGCCATTACTAGTTGTAACTAGTAATGGCGCACCAGGCCCAGGGTGCGCCATTAGTATCAATTTTTTTTTAAACTAGTGCGCCTGTCCAAACATACTAATGGCGCACCCTGGGACATTAGTAAGTGGGCAGGAACAAGATATTTTGGACAGCCTCTCCTACCCACACTCACTTTCTCCCCACTTCATTCTCTCCACCTCCTCCTTGTCTCGGGTGCCTCCTCTTTTTCACCTCATTTCCACCATAGATTCATTCAATTCATGGATGGCTATCGGTGGCAAGGTGATGAAGATGACTACGAAGTCGTCCATGGGGGCCGGGCAAGAAATGAGGAAGGGCAGCAAGACAACCACCGCGGCTCGGGCGGGCGAGAAGACGAAGAATTCCCAGGAGATGATCACGACGGTGATGCTGTACACAGTCATCATGTAGAAGATGCAGGACATGATGATGAGGAAGATGCCGGAGCAGACGACGGGCATGATCATGAAGATGATGATGCCGGCGGAGCAGACGACGCTGGACCATCGATGGGCTGGGTGCAGGACCCTCATATTCAAGAGCTGCTTCTCAAGAAGACGGATAACGCAAGAGCTGCCGCCCGAGAGAAAGCCAAGATGGATCAACTTGAGTTAGACGCGGTTACTCCATTGTATGAAGGATGCAGGCCCGAGGATACCCGCCTGAAAGTAACGCTCATGGCTCTGGAAATGAAGGTAAAACACAAAATGACCGACGCATGCTTCGACGAGAACATGTCATTCTGGCACGAACGTCTTCCCAAGGGGAACAAGTGCCCGACCAGTTTGGAGGAGGCGAAGAAAATCGTGTGTCCTCTGGATTTACCGCACGTGAAATACCATGTGTGCATGAACAATTGCATCATTTATCGGGACGAGCACGCAGAGTCTACCATATGTCTGGTGTGCGGCGTCACTCGATACAAGAAGAGGAAGAAAGCTCCTCGAAAAGTGGTGTGGTACTTCCCGATCACTCCTCGTCTGCAGCGGTATTTCGCGGACCCTAAGGTAGCAAAGCGGATAGGGAGGAGAAGAAGCGAGAAGATGACGCAAATGATCCGGAGATAGATAAAAAAGACAAGATGCTGAGTCACCCTAAGGATGCGAGCCAGTGGCAAGCGTTGAACTTCGAAGACCTAGAATTTGGGAACGATCCAAGGAACATCGTGCTGGGCGCGAGCACCGATGGAGTCAATCCGTTTGGCAGCCAGAGAAGCACACATAGCACCTGCCCTGTGTTTGTGTGGATGTACAACCTTCCCCCCTGGTTGTGCATGAAGAGGAAGTACATTCACATGAGTATGCTAATCGAAGGACCGAAACAACCAGGGAATGACATGAGAAGCTTCTGTCGTACCCTTTACATGAGGATTCTTCCGCGGAAGAACAACTCATATTCGCCTTGTCACAGGGCGCCGAGCACAACCTGATGACCTATGAGGCGTACGATATCAACGGCTACACATTCTACACCGAGGCCAAGGACATGAAGAGCGATGGTTATCAGAACTCCGGGGTAACGATGGAATCCTACACCGGTAACGACAAGGACAGATACTACGGAAGGATCGAGGAGATCTGGGAGCTGAGCTACGCTGGAGAGAAGGTCCCGATGTTTCGTGTCAGATGGGCCAAGAGCGTCCTAAAAGAAGACCGGTATTTCACCACCATGGTTATACCCGAAGCCAAATCCAAGACCGTAAGCGCAAACGTCACCGCGAAAAATGAGCCACGGGTACTGGCTTCCCAAGTGGACCAATGCTTCTTCATTACCGACCCGTCAAAGCCCAGTCGTGTTGTCGTGAGGAGAGGCAAAAGGAAGATCATCGGAATGGATGGAGTAGCCAATGAGCAAGACTTCGACAAGTACGGCGACCCGAGAATCGAACATGACGACGATGATGAAGTAGCAGCATACACCACAAGAAGAAGCAGGACCACCCTACCTAAAGGACGTCCGTTCCACAGAAGAACTCCATTTGCGAAAAAGAAGGGCAAGAAGATTGTGAACAGATAGCTAGCTAAGATCGATTGTATTTAAATCGTAGCCTTCATTTCTCGATTGTATTTCATGGGCACTTTTTGAACTATCATGAATATTTTAAAATTTCATGGACACTCGATCTCGATCCCCCTCCATCTCGATCGCTATCCCACCTCCCCAGATCCGGTCCCCCTCGCCGCCGAGCACCCCCCGGTCCACCGGCCCCCCGCACCCCGCGCACCCTCCCCCGCCCCACCGGCATTACTGTTTGATGATATTTTTTAAATAATTATTACTGTCTTATAAAAAAATATTACTGTTATGATTTAAACAAGTTTGAACATATTTAAACACAAATAAATATCAAACAGCATTTTAAATGCATAAAAAAAATTGTGGAGCCTGGGAATCAAACCCAGGACCTCCTGGTGTGAGAACTGGCTGCTGACCAGTCGAGCTAGTAGAGGGAACTTGGTGTGGATCAGGTCAGGTGGAACATAACCTGTTGGCTCGAGCAGAAATAAAAAAAAAATACTAATGGCGCACCAGGGTGAGGTGCGCCATTAGTATGTATGTACTTATGGCGCACCATGGGGTGGTGCGCCATTAGTATTCTGCCCTCGCCCTCGCCTATCCCCGGCCCAAACCTATCCGCTCTCTCTCCCTCGCCCTCGCCCTCGATCCCCTTCCCCTCTCCTCTCCCGACGCCGCTGCCCCGCCGCCTCGACGCCGCCCCGTCGTCCTCGTCTCCGCCCCGACGCCCCGACGCCACCGCCCCTTCCCCTCTCCTCTCCCGACGCCGCTGCCCCGACCTCCTCCTCGCCCCTCGAAGTCGCCCTCGATCCCCTTCCCCTCTCCTCTCCCGACGCCGCCGCCCCGTCGTCCTCGTGCTCGCCCTCCTCCTCGTCCGCGCCACCGCCGCGCCGCTCCGACCTCCTCCTTGTCCCCTCCGGCCTCCTCCGCCTCCTCAGGTACTGCCCCACCTCTCCCTCCCCCTCCGGCCTCCTCCTTCCTCTTTGAATGCTTAATGTGGAACACAACTTACACTATATGCTATACGAGTAGTATGTTGCTATGTCAAGAACACTAGAACGAAGAGTATATAGTGGCAGCGTCAAGGTATATATTCTTCTGGTGATGTTTTGTGATGGACTGACACACTTGTTGAACTAAATTCATATATAGTCTGACGAAACTGAAACTCCAAAATTGTATGTGCTCCAAACTGTTCCACCTAAATATTTTTTCAACAACCGGCAAGAAAGCTGCCTAAACATCGAAAGATGCAAAGTGGCTACCATCGGCCAGAGATAGTCTGAACTTGCTTTACCGATACATCAAACTGGTGCAGCAGGGCTGCAGGAGTCAGTCAGACAAACAAGCACCAGAAAGAAGAACTTGAGCAGAGTATAGGACTACCACCTTCTCACTATAAGTCTATAACACAACATGCATGTAGCAAGTGAACATTACTATGAATCATTTCTCCAATTGTTCAGAAAATCAATACAACCGAAATCTAAAGTCGACTGCACTTTCGAGGAGACAGTACCCAATTAACACCAATGGTGTTCTAAAATAACAGATTTAGTTACATAGCTACAACTATAATTCAGTTACGTCAAAGTTGAAGTTCTAGAAAGAGCAGAGCAATAGAGATGTTTCTAAAAAATCTATAATCTAGTCAGAAGTACCCAAATAACATCCGTGGAATACTCAGACGGTAACACGTTTAGTTACAATACTACTCCAGTAGTAATCTACACACAAAAAGCAACTATGGAACAAAACAACACAGCCAGGGTAGTCAGGTTAGCATTTTAAATGTTACGGCACTTATTCTGGCAGTCACAGGAGCTGACGGAGTAGTCCAAACAACAGTGGCAAAAAAATTAGGTATAAAAACAGTAGCAAATAAAAAAAGAGTAGCAAATATAGCTAGGGAAATTTTGTTTAGGTATAAAAACAGTAGCAAATAAAAAAAGCAGTAGCAAATCAAAAAAACAGTAGCAAAAAATTAGGTATAAAAACAGTAGCAAATATAGCTAGGGAAATTTTGTTTAGGTATAAAAACAGTAGCAAATAAAAAAAAGCAGTAGCAAATTAAAAAAACAGTAGCAAAAATTAGGTATAAAAACAGTAGCAAATATAGCTAGGGCAATTTTGTTTAGGTATAAAAAACAGTAGCTACAATTTGTAAAGAGCATGAGCAACTGATCTGATTCATCTCATCCTCTCTCGATCTGCAGGATACAAGTGGAACAAGGCAGGGGCGTAGGTGCTTGCTACTCAGGCACGGCGGTAGAGCCAAGCACACCCTCCTCTCCCAAGGTACCAACCCCTCTTCCTCTCCCCCTGTATATACTGCTGTCCAGTACATTTTTTTGCTCAATTTGCTGCTGTCCAGTACATCTTGTTAAAATTGCTGCTGACCAGTACATCTTTGCAATATATGGTGATGTGTACCATTCTTGATAGGATGTATCAATTGTAGTAGATGGTCAAGAAGATGTATCAATTCTTGACATGCCAATGTATTTTCCATGTTGTGATGGAGGCCTTTTTTGCCTTGTCCACCCGAGAGGCCCTTGAGTTTGCCGGAATGTCGATTAACTTCCGTTCCGGCAAATTCGGGTACTCCATATGTCCTATTTTCAGCAAAGGTCATGCTGAAATTTTCCGTGAATTTTAGCATGACTTTGCTAAAAATAGGACATATGGGGCACTTCCGACTAATGCATGGGCCGGGGTATCTTAGTACTTAATTAAGTAGGATCAACTGCCTCTTGTGTTATTCATATAGAAGTGTGATATCTACTCATAGTTATTACTAATGTCAGTTGCTCGTCATCGATAAACCCTAATCTGGTAGGATGACCTACTAAAAAAGCCCATACCACATATTCTATTTGGATGGGCGTGTTTTCACCACACTGTGGATTATCTTATTGGACCCAACAGAGATGATGTAGTTTTGAATTATGAACATAGGAAATGTCGTCATCAGACGACGAAAGTCTCTCGGGGGAGTGCGACTGGTGCCACGACGGTCGAGGTCTGTGCAACAGGCCTCACCTGGACGATGATCGGCGCTTCAGCATTAAGCTCGAGGAGATCTTCGAAGTTGAAACGGTACGCAACGACGACAAGTGTTTTTTTCATAATTAAGCATGACTTCAACTATTCCAACGTGTAATTTCATCTTTTACAATTCGAGTATAGTTTATCCCATGCCATGCAAGACGCTATGTCTTGGAGAGGATGGATTTTGAAGATCATGAAAATTTTGAAACGAAGAAAATTCACCTAAGGACACATCATGATGTGGATTTTGAAGTAAATCTGTATAATGCTGAGAGCGTAACCCATTTTGGTTGCAAAAATTGGGAAGCATTTTGCAAGATGTATGGTTTTGATGAGGGTATGCTTGTCACCATGGATCTTGGTGATCCTGGCATCGAGCAAGACAATATGGACATTTGGGTCCTTGTTGATACGCCTCCAGTTCTACCGCTATGTGAGTTTCTCAAACATAGTTAATTATTAACTAATCTGTATTGTTTATTTCAAAATAGTTGACAACTTATTTCCATTGACAGCTTATTTTGATTGTTCAAAAAATGTGCGGAAAATGGTAGACAAAACCCACTACACCGATGTCTCCGAGTTAACTTATCAGGAGAAAAATCATCTGGTCGGATTTTGTACTGATCTTGAGAATTACAATATCTACAATCAAACTCCTCAACATTATGGTCAATACGTGCCACTAGTGCACGTGTTGAACTACGGTAACTACCATGGAGATACCCTGGTAAGATTTCTTACTATTACGACATCCGTGCATCTTTTGCATACTTCTAAAACTAGTACATCATTGCTAACTATGAAGTTATTACTATGTTTTTCAACAGAGAATCCCAGAGGATTGTGTGCCTCATTTGATGTATCAGAATGGCAGCCTTCAAGTTTTGAACTTATATCCAGGTCATCCTACAAATCTCAACTGTCCATACCGGATTTCTAGAAGAAGTGGAGACATGCTAATCAGAGAATGGAAAAAATGTATGGACAGTCGTAAGGAGGTTCTTGGAAGCAAAAGGAAGCGCCGCGCAAGAATTGGAGACAGGATGATCTCCATTCTCCATAATGGAGAGTCAGGGTCTATATTGTTTTATGCTATTTTACCTTAAATAGGGTATTTTAGGTCCTGCCTAATACTGATGATCATGTGGTAAGAACAATTAAGTAGGGTTGGTTCGATGACTATCAGGATGATGATCGTATGACTTGTTATTAATAACGAGTAGAAGTTGTATGATGATGATTAGTAGGACTTGTTAGGATTAGTATTATTTCGACAAACTCGCTACTCGCGGTCTCGAGACTTGTAATGTTCTATCTTTGTTCGGTCTTTTGATTTCGGAGACTAATATAATGAATTGTATTCGGAGACTAAAATGATGAATTGTATTCAGAGACTAATCTTCTATTGTATTCGATGAATCTGTTGTTGATGTGTGCTGTCTATATTTTGTCCAATTATACATTTTGTAACCTGTGCAAAAAACAGAAAATAAAAAATAAAAAAAACCTAATATTCATACTAATGGCGCATCATATCATAGTGCGCCATTAGTATGCCAGAGGATACTAATGGCGCATCACTAAACAGTGCGCCATTAGTATGCCGAAGTTACTAATGGCGCATCCCTTTGTTGTGCGCCATTAGTATGCCAAAGCACCTGGGTATAGATGGCCCCCTGGGAGGCATACTAATGGCGCACTGTTGTATATACTAATGGCGCATCAGGGGTGCGCCATTAGTATACCAGATACTAATGGCGCACCAGTGGTGCGCCATTAGTAAAATATACTAATGGCGTGCTACTAATGGCGCACCACTAATGCGCCATTAATGGCCAGATTAGGTGCGCCATTAGTAGGCCTTTTTCTAGTAGTGGGTGTTATGTGAACGTCGACTACATGACACTTCACCATTATTTGGGCCTAGGGGAAGGCATTAGGAAGTAATAAGTAGATGATGGGTTGCTAGAGTGACAGAAGCTTAAACCCAGTTTATGTGTTGCTTCGTAAGGGGCTGATTTTGATCCACGTGTTTAATGCTATGGTTAGATTTATCTTAATTCTTCTTTCGTAACTGCGGATGCTTGAGAGAGGGATTAATCATCAGTGGGAGGCTTGTCCAAGTAAGGACAGCACCCAAGCACCGGTCCACCCACATACCAAATTATTAAAGTAGCAAACGCGAATCATATGAACATGATGAAAACTAACTTGACGATAATTCCCATGTGTCCTCGGGAGCACTTTGTTTTATATATAAGAGTTTTCGCTGGCTTATCCTTTGCTATAAAAAGGATTAGGCCACCTTGATGCACCTTTTTTTACACTTGTTACTTGTTACCCATTACGAACTATCTTGCTACCAAACTATCTGTTACCGATAAGTTCAGTGTTACAGAGAATACCTTGCTAAAAACCACTTGTCATTTCCTCCACAGTGGGGCTAGTGCATGATGGTTTCGAGTTCTTGAAGGGCTTTTCCCAGGGATCGAGGGATACGCCGTTGGCAGGATGACCAAGAGTCGCCGCGGCAAGCTCTACATCGACGAAGCTGTCTGGGGCCCCAAGGCTGACTCAATCGAGTACGGGTACCGGGTCCCCTTCGGTGGAATTCATGTCTTCATCAGAAAGGTCGGTGGATCTGAGCCTGGGCCGAACACCTCCACCGACCTCATCGAGTCGGCTCGGCGCACGCAACCCGCCCGGGTTCAACCCGGCCGGAAGCATGTTTTCGACGGTTGGGACGGATCTTGCGGAGGATTCTATATCTGAAGGAGAGACTCTCATCTACTCAGGTGATGAGTCCTCGACCAGAGAGACGGAGTTGATTTACCAGCTTCAAGACGGCGGGCTTGGGGGCTATTCCGATGGCAACAGTATTCCGGGGCCCTACGAGCCGACGTGCAGGGCTGCTATTTTCATGGCTGGCACAGGGCCGACTCTCAATTCATCTGCAGCTGCGGCTATGACATCGGGCTCAACCGCTGCTGCAACAGCCGGTGCTGGCGGCTTAGATAGGCCACCGGCTCAGGTCTTATCAGATCTCTGGGGCACTCTGACAGCTTTACTAGCAACAGAGGTTACTTCAGTGAACCAAGCGGAGCGTGATACGTCTCCAACGTATCTATAATTTTTGGTTGTTCCATGCTATTATATTATCCTTCTAGGATGTTTTATATGCATTTATATGCTATTTTATATGATTTTTGGGACTAACCTATTAACCTAGAGCCCAGTGCCAGTGCCAGTTTCTGTTTTTTCCTTGTTTTTGAGTTTTACAGAAAAGGAATACCAGACGGAGTCCAATTGACGTGCCAATTTTTGATGAATTTTTATGGACCAAAAGAAGCCCACGAAGTATCGAAGATGGACCAGAAGAGTCCCGAGGCACCCGCGAGGGTGGGGGCGCACCCTACCCCCCTGGGCACGCCCCCTACCTCGTGGCCGCCTCGGAGACCCCCCTGACTTGTTCCCGACGCCAAAAATCCCTATAAATATAGAAACCCCCGAAAAGAAACCTAGATCGGGAGTTCCGCTGCCGCAAGCCTCTGTAGCCACCAAAAACCAATCGGGACCCTGTTCCGGCACCCTGCTGGAGGGGGATCCCTCACCGGTGGCCATCTTCATCATCCCGGTGCTATCCATGACAAGGAGGATGTAGTTCACCCTCGGGGCTGAGGGTATGTACCAGTAGCTATGTGTTTGATCTCTCTCTCTCTCTCTCTCTCTCTCGTGTTCTTGATTCGGCACGATCTTGATGTATCGCGAGCTTTGCTATTACAGTTGGATCTTATGATGTTTCTCCCCCTCTACTCTCTTGTAATGGATTGAGTTTTCCCTTTGAAGTTATCTTATCAGATTGAGTCTTTCAGGATTTGAGAACACTTGATGTATGTCTTGCGTGGGATACCCGTGGTGATAATGGGGTATTCTATTGATTCACTTGATGTGTGTTTTGGTGATCAACTTGCGGGTTCCGTGACCTTGGGAATCTATGCATAGGGGTTGGCACACTTTTTCGTCTTGACTCTCCGGTAGAAACTTTGGGGCACTCTTTGAAGTTCTTTGTGTTGGATGAATAGATGAATCTGAGATTGTGTGATGCATATCGTATAATCATACCCACAGATACTTGAGGTGACATTGGAGTATTGATACGTCTCCAACGTATCTATAATTTTTGATTGTTCCATGCTATTATATATATTCTGTTTTGGATGTTTAATGGGCTTATTTATACACTTTTATATTATTTTTGGGACTAACCTATTAACCAGAGGCCCAGGCCAAATTGCTGCTTTTTGCCTATTTCAGTGTTTCGCAAAAAAAGAATATCAAACGGAGTCCAAACGGAATGAAACCTTCGGGAGCGTGATTTTTTGAACAAACGTGATCCAAAGGACTTGGAGTGGACGTCAAGCAACCGACGAGGAGGCCACGAGGTAGGAGGTGCGCCTACCCCCCTGGGCGCGCCCTCCACCCTCGTGGGCCCCTCGTGGCTCCATCGACCTACTTCTTCCTCCTATATATACCTACGTACCCCCAAACCATCGAGGAGCACCACGAAAACCTAGTTAAACCGCCGCAACCTTCTGTACCCGTGAGATCCCATCTTGGGGCCTTTTCCGGCGCTCCGCCGGAGGGGGCAGTGATCACCTCTACATCAACACCATAGCCTCTCCGATGATGTGTGAGTAGTTTACCTCAGACCTTCGGGTCCATAGTTATTAGCTCGATGGCTTCTTCTCTCTCTTTGGATCTCAATACAAAGTTCTCCTCGATTCTCTTGGAGATCTATTCGATGTAATCTTCTTTTGCGGTGTGTTTGTCGAGATCTGATGAATTGTGGGTTTAGGATCAAGATTATCTATGAACAATATTTGAATCTTCTCTGAATTCTTTTATGTATGATTGGTTATCTTTGCAAGTCTCTTCGAATTATCAGTTTGGTTTGGCCTACTAGATTGATCTTTCTTGCAATGGGAGAAGTGCTTAGCTTTGGGTTCAATCTTGCGGTGCTCGATCCCAGTGACAGTAGGGGAAACGACACGTATTGTATTGTTGCCATCGAGGATAAAAAGATGGGGTTTATATCATATTGCATGAGTTTATCCCTCTACATCATGTCATCTTGCTTAAAGCGTTACTCTGTTCTTATGAACTTAATACTCTAGATGCATGCTGGATAGCGGTCGATGTGTGGAGTAATAGTAGTAGATGCAGGCAGGAGTCGGTCTACTTGTCACGGATGTGATGCCTATATACATGATCATACCTAGATATTCTCATAACTATGCTCAATTCTATCAATTGCTCGATAGTAATTTGTTCACCCACCATAATACTTATGCTCTTGAGAGAAGCCACTAGTGAAACCTATGGCCCCCGGGTCTATTTTCCATCATATTAATCTCCCATCAACAAGCTATTTCTGTTGCCGTTTATTTTGCTTTCTTTACTTTTACTCTTTATCATTAAATTACCAAAAATATTATATTATCATCTCTATCAGATCTCACTTTTGCAAGTGGCCGTGAAGGGATTGACAACCCCTTTATCGCGTTGGTTGCAAGGTTCTTATTTGTTTGTGTAGGTACGAGGGACTTGCGTGTGGCCTCCTACTGGATTGATACCTTGGTTCTCTAAAACTTAGGGAAATACTTACGCTAATTTGCTGCATCACCCTTTCCTCTTCAAGGGAAAACCAACGCAGTGCTCAAGAGGTAGCAAGAAGGATTTCTGGCGCCGTTGCCGGGGAGTCTACGCACAAGTCAAGACATACCAAGTACCCATCACAAACTCTTATCCCTCGCATTACATTATTTGCCATTTGCCTCTTGTTTTCCTCTCCCCCACTTCACCCTTGCCATTTTATTCGCCCTCTTTTCCATTCGCGTCTTTTTCGCTTACTTCTTTTTTGCTCGTGTGTTGGAGTGCTTGCTTGTCACGATGGCTCAAGATAATACTAAATTGTGTGACTTTACCAATACCAACAACAATGATTTTCTTAGCACTCTGATTGCTCCTCTTACCGATGCTGAATCTTGTGAAATTAATGCTGCTTTGGTGAATCTTGTCATGAAAGATCAATTCGCCGGCCTTCCTAGTGAAGATGCCGCTACCCATCTAAATAGTTTTGTTGATTTGTGTGATATGCAAACGAAGAAAGATGTGGACAATGATATTGTTAAATTGAAGCTATTTCAGTTTTCTCTTAGAGATCGCGCTAAAACTTGGTTTTCGTCTTTGCCTAAAAATAGTATTGATTCTTGGAATAAGTGCAAAGATGCTTTTATCTCTAAGTATTTCCCTCCCGCTAAGATCATCTCTCTTAGAAACGATATTATGAATTTTAAGCAACTTGATCATGAACATGTTGCACAAGATTGGGAGAGGATGAAATTAATGATACGTAATTGCCCTACTCATGGTTTGAATTTGTGGATGATTATACAAAAAATTTATGCCGGATTGAATTTTGCTTCTAGAAATCTTTTAGATTCGGCCGCGGGAGGCACTTTTATGGAAATCACTTTAGGAGAAGCTACTAAACTCCTAGATAATATTATGGTTAATTATTCTCAATGGCACACTGAAAGATCAACTAGTAAAAAAGTGCATGCGATAGAAGAAATTAATGTTTTGAGTGGAAAGATGGATGAACTTATGGAATTGTTTGCTAATAAGAGTGTTTCTTCTGATCCTAATGATATGCCTTTGTCTACTTTGATTGAGAATAATAATGAAACTATGGATGTGAATTTTGTTGGTAGGAATAATTTTGGTAACAACGCGTATAGAGGAAACTTTAATCCTAGGCCGTTCCCTAGTAATTCCTCTAATAATTATGGTAATTCCTACAACAATTCTTATGGAAATTTTAATAAGATGCCCTCTGAATTTGAGACTAGTGTTAAAGAATTTATGAATTAGCAAAAGAATTTCAATGCTTTGCTTGAAGAAAAATTGCCAAAGATTGATGAGTTGGCTAGGAACGTGGATAGGATTTCTCTTCATGTTGATTCTTTGAAACTTAGATCTATTCCACCTAAACATGATATCAATGAGTCTCTGAAAGCCATGAGAATTTCCATTGACGAGTGCAAAGAAAGAACCGCTAGGATGCGTGCTAAGAAAGATTGCTTTGTGAGGGCGTGTTCTTCTAGTTTTTATGAGAATAAAGATGAAGATCTAAAGGTTATTGATGTGTCCCCTATTAAATCTTTGTTTTGCAATATGAATCTTGATAATGATGGGACTGGATATGAGTCAACTTTAGTTAAAAGGCGTCCCAATAATTCGGAGTTTTTAGATCTTGATGCAAAAATTGTTAAAAGTGGGATTGAAGAGGTTAAAACTTTAGATAGCAACGAACCCACTATCTTGCATTTCAAGGAATTTAATTATGATAATTGCTCTTTGATAGATTGTATTTCCTTGTTGCAATCCGTGCTAAATTCTCCTCATGCTTATAGTCAAAATAAAGCCTTCACTAAACATATCGTTGATGCTTTGATGCAATCTTATGAAGAAAAACTTGAGTTGGAAGTTTCTATCCCTAGAAAACTTTATGATGAGTGGGAACCTACAATTAAAATTAAAATTAAAGATCATGAATGCTATGCTTTGTGTGATTTGGGTGCTAGTGTTTCCACGATTCCAAAAACTTTGTGTGATTTGCTAGGTTTCCGTGATTTTGATGATGGCTCTTTAAACTTGCACCTTGCGGATTCCACTATCAAGAAACCTATGGGAAGAATTAATGATGTTCTTATTGTTGCAAATAGGAATTATGTGCCCGTAGATGTTATTGTTCTTGATATAGATTGCAATCCTTCATGTCCTATTATTGATACGAAGGAAGGGAATATTAGATTCCAATTTCCGTTAAGGAAAGGCATGGAACACTTACCTAGAAAGAAGATTAAATTACCTTATGAATCTATTATGAGAGCCACCTATGGATTGCCTACCAAAGATGGCAAGACTTAGATCTATCCTCGCTTTTATGCCTAGCTAGGGGGTTAAACGATAGCTTGTTGGGAGGCAACCCAATTTTTATTTTAGTTTTTTGCTTTTTGGTTCTGTTTAGGAATAAATAATCCATCTAGCTTCTGTTTAGATGTGGTTTTGTGTTTTAATTAGTGTTTGTGCCAAGTTAAACCTATAGGATCTTCTTGGATGATAGTTATTTGATCTTGCTGAAAATTCCAGAAACTTTCTGTTCACGAAAACAATTGTTAAAAATCACCAGAACGTGATAAAATTTTGATTCCAATTGAAGTATATCAATAAACAAATTATCTAGGTCTTCCTATTTTGGTAGATTTTTCCGAGTTACAAAAGTTTGCGTTAGTTACAGATTACTATAGACTGTTCTGTTTTTGACAGATTCTGTTTTTCGTGTGTTGTTTGCTTATTTTGATGAATCTATGGCTAGTAAAAGAGCTTGTAAACCATAGAGAAGTTGGAATACAGTAGGTTTAACACCAATTTAAATAAAGAATGAGTTCATTACAGTACCTTGAAGTGGTGTTTTGTTTTCTTTCGCTAACGGAGCTCATGAGATTTTCTGTTAAGTTTAGTTGTGAAGTTTTCATGTTTTGGGAAAAGATTTGATGGATTATGGAACAAGGATTGACAAGAGCCTAAGCTTGGGGATGCCCAAGGCACCCCAAGGTAAAATTCAAGGACAACCAAAAGCCTAAGCTTGGGGATGCCCCGGAAGGCATCCCCTCTTTCGTCTTCGTCTATCGGTAACTTTACTTGGGGCTATATTTTTATTCATCACATGATATGTGTTTTGCTTGGAGCGCTTGTATGATTTGATTCTTTGTTTTTAGTCTACCACAATCATCCTTGCTGTACACACCTTTTGAGAGAGACACACATGATTCGGAATTTATTAGAATACTCTATGTGCTTCACTTATATCTTTTGAGCTATATAGTTTTTGCTCTAGTGCTTCACTTATATCTTTTAGAGCATGATGGTGGTTTTATTTTATAGAAATTATTGATCTCTCATGCTTCACTTATATTATTTTGAGAGTCTTAAATAGCATGGTAATTTGCTTTAATTGTGAAATTAATCTTCCATATTGAGTTCATTGAATATCATGAGAAGTTTGATACTTGATAAGTGTTTTGAGAAATAAAGGTGGTAATATTAGAGTGTGCTAGTTGAGTAATTGTGAAATTGAGAAATACTTGTGTTAAGGTTGGCAAGTCCCGTAGCATGCACGTATGGTAAAAGTTGTGTGACAATTTTGACACATAAGGTGTTCTTTTATTGCTTTCCTTATGAGTGGCGGTCGGGGACGAGCGATGGTCTTTTCCTACCAATCTATCCCTCTAGGGGCATGCGTAGTAGTACTTTGCTTCGAGGGCTAATAAACTTTTGCAATAAGTATATGAGTTCTTAATGACTAATGTGAGTCCATGGATTATACGCACTCTCAACCTTCCACAATTTTCTAGCCTCTACGGTACCGTGCATTGCCCTTTCTCACCTTCAGAGTTGGTGCAAACTTCGCCGGTGCATCCAAACCCCATGATATGATACACTCTGTCACACGTAAACCTCCTTATATCTTCCTCAAAACAGCCACCATACCTACCTATTATGGCATTTCCATAGCCATTCTGAGATATATTGCCATGCAACTTTCCACCGTTCCGTTTATTATGACACGCTCCATCATTGTCATATTGCTTTGCATGATCATGTAGTTGACATCGTATTTGTGGCAAAGCCAACATTCATAATTTTTCATACATGTCACTCTTGATTCATTGCATATCCCGGTACACCACCGGAGGCATTCACCTAGAGTCATATTTTGTTGTAATTCTTGAGTTGTAAGTAATTAAAAGTGTGATGATCATCATTATTAGAGCATTGTCCCATGTGAGGAAAGGATGATGGAGACTATGATTCCCCCATAAGTCGGGATGAGATTCCGGACTAAATGAAAAAAAGAGGCCAAAGAAAAAAAAAGAGAAGGCCCAACAAAAAAAGACAGAGAAAAAAATGAGAGAAAAAGAGAGAAGGGACAATGTTACTATCCTTTTTCCACACTTGTGCTTCAAAGTAGCACCGTGATCTTCATGATAGAGAGTCTCCTGTGTTGTCACTTTCATATACTAGTGGGAATTTTTCATTATAGAACTTGGCTTGTATATTCCAATGATGGGCTTCCTCAAAATGCCCTAGGTCTTCGTGAGCAAGCAAGTTGGATGCACACCCACTTAGTTTCTTTTGTTGAGCTTTCATACATTTATAGCTCTAGTGCATCCGTTGCATGGCAATCCCTACTCCTCGCATTGATATCAATTGATGGCCATCTCCATAGCCTATTGATTAGCCGCGTCAATGTGAGACTTTCTACCTTTTTGTCTTCTCTCATAACCCCCATCATTATAATTTACTCCACCCATAGTGCTATATCCATGGCTTGCGCTCATGTATTGCGTAAGGGTTGAAAAGGCTGAAGCGCGTTAAAAAGTATGAACCAATTGCTCGGCTTGTCATCGGGGTTATGCATGATGAGAACATTTGTGTGACGATATTGAAACATGGCCTAACTATATGATTTTGTAGGGATGAGCTTTCTTTGGCTGTGTTATTTTGATAAGACATAATTGCTTGGTTAGCATGTTTCAAGTATTATTGTTTTTATGTCAATATTAAACTTTTATCTTGAATCTTTCGGATCTAAATATTCATGCCACAATAAAAAGAATTACATTGAAAATTATGTTAAGAAGAATTCCACATAAAATTTTTTGTTTTTATCATTTACCTACTCGAGGACGAGCAGGAATTAAGCTTGGGGATGCTTGATACGTCTCCAACGTATCTATAATTTTTTATTGTTCCATGCTATTATATATTCTGTTTTGGATGTTTAATGGGCTTATTTATACACTTTATATTATTGTTGGGACTAACCTATTAACCGGAGGCCCAGGCCAAATTGCTGTTTTTTTGCCTATTTCAGTGTTTCGCAGAAAAAGAATATCAAACGGAGTCCAAACGGAATGAAACCTTCGGGAGCGTGATTTTTGGAACAAAAGTGATCCAGAGGACTTGGAGTGGACGTCAAGCAACTTACAAGGAGGCCACGAGGCAGGGGGCGCGCCTACCCCCCTGGGCGCGCCCTCCACCCTCGTGGCTCCACCGATCTACTTCTTCCTCCTATATATACCTACGTACCCACAAACTGTTGGGGAACGTAGTAATTTCAAAAAAATTCCTACGCACACGCAAGATCATGGTGATGCATAGCAACGAGAGGGGAGAGTGTTGTCTACGTACCCTCGTAGACCGAAAGCGGAAGCGTTAGCACAACGCGGTTGATGTAGCCGTACGTCTTCACGATCCGACCGATCAAGTACCGAACGCATGGCACCTCCGAGTTCAGCACACGTTCAGCCTGATGACGTCCCTCGAACTCCGATCCAGCCGAGTGTTGAGGGAGAGTTTTGTCAGCACGACGGCGTGGTGACGATGATGATGTTCTACCGACGCAGGGCTTCGCCTAAGCACCGCTACAGTATTATCGAGGTGGACTATGGTGGAGGGGGGCACCGCACACGGCTAAAAGATCAAATGATCAATTGTTGTGTCTATGGGGTGCCCCCCTGCCCCCGTATATAAAGGAGCAAGGGGGCAGGTGGCCGGCCAAGGAGGAGGGCGCGCCAAAGGGGGAGTCCTACTCCCACCGGGAGTAGGACTCCTCCTTTCCTTGTTGGAGTAGGAGAGAAGGAAAGAGGGGGAGAGGGAGAAGGAAAAGGGGGCTGCACCCCTTGTCCAATTCGGACCAGAGGGGGGGGGGTGCGCGCCTCCTTCCTTTTGGCCTCTCTCCTCTATTCCCGTATGGCCCAATAAGGCCCAATACTTCTTCCCGGCGAATCTCCGGTACTCCAATAAATACCCGAATCACTCGGAACCTTTCCGAAGTCCGAATATAGTCGTCCAATATATCGATCTTTACGTCTCGGCCATTTCGAGACTCCTCGTCATGTCCCCGATCTCATCCGGGACTCCGAACTACCTTCGGTACATCAAAACACATAAACTCATAATATAACCGTCATCGAACTTTAAGCGTGCGGACCCTACGGGTTCGAGAACAATGTAGACATGACCGAGACACGTCTCCGGTCAATAACCAATAGCGGAACCTGGATGCTCATATTGGCTCCCACATATTCCACGAAGATCTTTATCGGTCAGACCGCATAACAACATACGTTGTTCCCTTTGTCATCGGTATGTTACTTGCCCGAGATTCGATCGTCGGTATCTCAATACCTAGTTCAATCTCGTTACCGGCAAGTCTCTTTACTCGTTCCGTAATACATCATCCCGCAACTAACTCATTAGTTACAATGCTTGCAAGGCTTATAGTGATGTGCATTACTGAGTGGGCCCAGAGATACCTCTCCGACAATCGGAGTGACAAATCCTAATCTCAAAATACGCCAACCCAACAACTACCTTCGGAGACACCTCTAGAGCACCTTTATAATCACCAAGTTACGTTGTGACGTTTGGTAGCACACAAAGTGTTCCTCCGGTAAACGGGAGTTGCATAATCTCATAGTCATAGGAACATGTATAAGTCATGAAGAAAGCAATAGCGGAATACTAAACGATCAAGTGCTAAGCTAACGGAATGGGTCAAGTCAATCACATCATTCTCCTAATGATGTGATCCCGTTAATCAAATGCTAACTCATGTCTATGGCTAGGAAACATAACCATCTTTGATCAACGAGCTAGTCAAGTAGAGGCATACTAGTGCACTCTGTTTGTCTATGTATTCACACATGTATTATGTTTCCTGTTAATACAATTCTAGCATGAATAATAAACATTTATCATGATATAAGGAAATAAATAATAACTTTATTATTGCCTCTAGGGCATATTTCCTTCAGTCTCCCACTTGCACTGGAGTCAATAATCTAGTTCACATCACCATGTGATTTAACATCAATAGTTCACATCACCATGTGATTAACACCCATAGTTCACATCGTCATGTGACCAACACCCAAAGGGTTTACTAGAGTCAATAATCTAGTTCACATCGCTATGTGATTAACACCCAAAGAGTACTAAGGTGTGATCATGTTTTGCTTGTGAGATAATTTTATTCAACGGGTCTGTCACATTCAGATCCGTAAGTATTTTGCAAATTTCTATGTCTACAATGCTCTGCACGGAGCTACTCTAGCTAATTGCTCCCACTTTCAATATGTATCTAGACCGAGACTTAGAGTCATCTAGATTAGTGTCAAAACTTGCATCGACGTAACCCTTTACGACGAGCCTTTGTCACTTCCATAATCGAGTAACATATCCTTATTCCACTAAGGATAATTTTGACCGTTGTCCAGTGATCTACTCCTAGATCACTATTGTACTCCCTTGCCAAAATTAGTGTAGGGTATACAATAGATCTGGTACACAGCATGGCATACTTTATAGAACCTATGGCCGAGGCATAGGGAATGACTTTCATTCTCTTTCTATCTTCTGCCGTGGTCAGGCTTTGAGTCTTACTCAATTTCACACCTTGTAACACAGGCAAGAAACTCTTTCTTTGACTGTTCCATTTTGAACTACTTCAAAATCTTGTCAAGGTATGTACTCATTGAAAAAACTTATCAAGCGTTTTGATCTATCTCTATAGATGCTCAATATGTAAGCAGCTTCACCGAGGTCTTTCTTTGAAAAACTCCTTTCAAACACTCCTTTATGCTTTGCAGAATAATTCTACATTATTTCCGATCAACAATATGTTATTCACATATACTTATCAGAAATGTTGTAGTGCTCCCACTCACTTTCTAGTAAATACAACTTCACCATAAGTCTGTATAAAACTATATCCTTTGATCAACTTATCAAAGCGCATATTCCAACTCTGAGATGCTTGCACCAGTCCATAGATGGATCGTTGGAGCTTGCATATTTTGTTAGTACCTTTAGGATTGACAAAACCTTCTGGTTGCATCATATACAACTCTTCTTTAATAAATCCATTAAGGAATGCAATTTTATTTATCCATTTGCCAGATTTCATAAAATGCGGCAATTGCTAACATGATTCGGACAGACTTAAGCATAGATACGAGTGAGAAACTCTCATCATAGTCAACACCTTGAACTTGTCGAAAACCTTTTTGCGACAATTCTAGCTTTGTAGATAGTAACACTACTATCAGCGTCCGTCTTCCTCTTGAAGATCCATTTAATCTCAATGGCTCGCCGATCATTGGGCAAGTCAATCAAAGTCCACACTTTGTTCTCATACATGGATCCCATCTCAGATTTCATGGCCTCAAGCCATTTTTGCGGAATCTGGGCTCACCATTGCTTCCTCATAGTTCGTAGGTTCGTCATGGTCAAGTAACATGACCTCCAGAACAGGATTACCGTACCAATCTGGTGCGGATCTCACTCTGGTTGAACTACGAGGTTCGGTAGTAACTTGATCCGAAGCTTCGTGATCATCATCATTAACTTCCTCACTAATTGGTGTAAGCATCACTGAAACTGATTTCAGTGATGAACTACTTTCCAATTCGGGAGAAGGTACAGTTACCTCATCAAGTTCTACTTTCCTCCCACTCACTTCTTTCGAGAGAAACTCCTTCTCCAGAAAGATTCCGAATTTAGCAACAAAAGTCTTGCCTTCGGATCTGTAATAGAAGGTGTACCCAATAGTCTCATTTGGGTATCCTATGAAGACGCACTTCTCCGATTTGGGTTTGAGCTTATCATGCTGAAACTTTTTCACATAAGCATCGCAACCCCAAACTTTAAGAAACAACAACTTTGGTTTCTTGCCAAACCACAGTTCATATTGTGTCGTCTCAACGGACTTAGACGGTGCCCTTTTTAACGTGAATGCAGCTGTCTCTAATGCATAACCCCAAAACTATAGTGGTAAATCGGTAAGAAACATCATAGATTGCACTATATCCAATAGAGTACGGTTATGACGTTCGGACACACCATTATGTTGTGGTGTTCCAGGTGGCACGAATTTGTGAAACTATTCCACATTGTTTTAATTTGAAGACCAAACTCGTAACTCAAATATTTGTCTCCGCGATCAGATCGTAGAAACCTTATTTTCTTGTCACGATGATTTTCCACTTCACTCTGAAATTCTTTAAACTTTTCAAATGTTTCAGACTTATGTTTCATCAAGTAGATATACCCATATCTGCTCAAATCATCTGTGAAGTTCAGAAAATAATGATACCTGTCGTGGTTTTGTCACGACAAATGTCCTAGTGTGAGGACTTAGTCGTGAGGCCAACGCATCTTTGTAGTAGCTTGAGAGGAGTTGAGCGGAATCAAGAGACACAACACAAGACAAGGATTTAGACAGCTTCGGGCCCCGCGAAACATCATCCGGCAATAACCCTGCATGCTGTTTGAGGCTAGATCTCATTACGCTCATGAGGGAGTCGCGCGTAAATCGGCTCTCCTCTAATTGTGTCTAGCCCTAGAGATTATTTCTTGTTGCTTGTCCCTCTTTGGGGAGCCCTGCCCCTCCTTATATATGTTGAAGGGGCGGGTTACATGTGGAGTCCTATCAGGATTAGGACTAGTCTATCTTTAATACAAACCGGATACAAGTCCAGGTCTTAACTCCTTGTAACGTAAATATTCCTCATGCATTTCCTCTTAAACCGGCCCACCATTAACATAAACCAGCCTTCTGAGCCTTGGGCCTTGTCATCCGTCTGCCGCCCGCCGGGTTACCAGTGTGTCATAATGTATAAGCAGGTTGCTTGTAAACAGTTGGAAATATGCCCTAGAGGCAATAATAAAATGGTTATTATTGTATTTCCTTGTTCATGATAATTGTCTGTTGTTCATGCTATAATTGTATTAACTGGAAACCGTAATACATGTGTGAATACATAGACCACAACATGTCCCTAATAAGCCTCTAGTTGACTAGCTCGTGGATCAATAGATGGTTATGGTTTCCTGACCATGGACATTGGATGTCATTGATAACGGGATCACATCATTAGGAGAATGATGTGATGGACAAGACCCAATCCTAAGCATAGCACAAGATCATGTAGTTCGTTTGCTAAGAGCTTTTCTAATGTCAAGTATCATTTCCTTAGACCATGAGATTGTGCAACTCCCGGGTACCGTAGGAATGCTTTGGGTGTACCAAATGTCACAAGGTAACTGGGTGGCTATAAAGGTGCACTACAGGTATCTCCGAAAGTGTCTGTTGGGTTGGCACGAATCGAGACTGGGATTTGTCACTCCGTATGACGGAGAAGTATCTCTCGGCCCACTCGGTAATGCATCATCATAATGAGCTCAATGTGACTAATGAGTTAGCCACGGGATCATGCGTTACGGAACGAGTAAAGTGACTTGCCGATAACGAGATTGAACGAGGTATTGGGATACCGACGATCGAATCTCGGGCAAGTAACATACCGATTGACAAAGGGAATTGAATACGGGATTGATTGAATCCCCGACATCGTGGTTCATCCGATGAGATCATCGTGGAACATGTGGGAGCCAATATGGGTATCCAGATCCCGCTATTGGTTATTGGCCGGAGAGGTGTCTCGGTCATGTCTGCATGGTTCCCGAACCCGTAGGGTCTACACACTTAAGGTTCGGTGACGCTAGAGTTGTTATGGGAAATAGTATGTGGTTACCGAAGGTTGTTCGGAGTCCCGGATGAGATCCCGGACATGACAAGGAGCTCCGGAATGGTCCGGCGGTGAAGATCGATATATTGGACGAAGGGTATTGGATTCCAGAAGTGTTCCGGGGGTACCAGGCTATGGCCAGCATGACCGAAAGGTGTTTCGGGAGCCCCGGCAAGTGTTGGAGGGCCTCATGGGCCAAAGGGGAAGGGGCAAACCAGCCCACTAAGGGGTGGTGCGCCCCCCACACCCTTTCCCACGTTACTTGGGGAGGTGGGGTGCCTCCACCTGGCTTGGGAGGCAAGCCTCCACCTGCTTGGCTTGGGGGGCAAGTCTCCCTAGGATTTTCCCTAGGGAGATCCAATCTGCTTGGCCGCCGCCCCCTAGGGGAAACCCTAGGGCGCCTCCCCCTCTCCCCTTGCCCCTATATATAGTGGAGGGGTGGGAGGGCAGCCGCACCTCTTCCCTGGCGCAGCCCTCCCTCCTCATACACCTCCTCCTTCTCCTCTGTAGTGCTTAGCGAAGCTCTGCCGGAGAACCACGAGCTCCATTGCCACCACGCCGTCGTGCTGCTGGAGTTCTCCCTCAACTTCTCCTCTCCCCTTGCTGGATCAAGAAGGAGGAGACGTCCCCGGGTTGTACGTGTGTTGAACGCGGAGGCGCCGTCTGTTCGGCGCTAGATCGGATCTTCCGCGATTTGAAGCGCCGCGAGTACGACTCCATCAACCGCGTTCTTGTAACGCTTCCGCTTAGCGATCTTCAAGGGTATGAAGATGCACTCCCTCTCTCTCGTTGCTAGCATCTCCTAGATTGATCTTGGTGACACGTAGGAAAATTTTGAATTATTGCTACGTTCCCCAACAGTGGCATCATGAGCTAGGTCTATGCGTAGATTCTATGCACGAGTAGAACACAAAGTAGTTGTGGGCGATGATTTGTTCAATTTGCTTACCGTTACTAGTCTTATCTTGATTCGGCGGCATTGTGGGATGAAGCGGCCCGGACCGACCTTACACGTACTCTTACGTGAGACAGGTTCCACCGACTGACATGCACTTGATGCATAAGGTGGCTAGCGGGTGTCTGTCTCTCCCACTTTAGTCGGATCGGATTCGATGAAGAGGGTCCTTATGAAGGGTAAATAGCAATTGGCATATCACCGTTGTGGCTTTTGCGTAGGTAAGAAACGTTCTTGCTAGAAACCCATAGCAGCCACGTAAAACATGCAACAACAATTAGAGGACGTCTAACTTGTTTTTGCAGGGTATGCTATGTGATGTGATATGGCCAAAAGGATGTGATGAATGATATATGTGATGTATGAGATTGATCATGTTCTTGTAATAGGAATCACGACTTGCATGTCGATGAGTATGACAACCGGCAGGAGCCATAGGAGTTGTCTTAATTTATTGTATGACCTGCGTGTCAATGAAAACGCCATGTAATTACTTTACTTTATTGCTAACCGTTAGCCATAGTAGTAGAAGTAATAGTTGGCGAGACAACTTCATGAAGACACGATGATGGAGATCATGGTGTCATGCCGGTGACGAAGGTGATCATGCCGCGCCTCGAAGATGGAGATCAAAGGCGCAAGATGATATTGGCCATATCATGTCACTTTATGATTTGCATGTGATGTTTGTCATGTTTACATCTTATTTGCTTAGAACGACGGTAGCATAAATAAGATGATCCCTCACTAAAATTTCAAGAGATGTGTTCCCCTAACTGTGCACCGTTGCGAAGGTTCGTTGTTTCGAAGCACCACGTGATGATCGGGTGTGATAGATTCTAACGTTCGCATACAACGGGTGTAAGCCAGATTTACACATGCGAAACACTTAGGTTGACTTGACGAGCCTAGCATGTACAGACATGGCCTCGGAACACGGAAGACCGAAAGGTCGAACATGAGTCGTATAGCAGATACGATCAACATGAAGATGTTCACCGATGATGACTAGTCCGTCTCACGTGATGATCGGACACGGCCTAGTTGACTCGGATCATGTATCACTTAGATGACTAGAGGGATGTCTATCTGAGTGGGAGTTCATTAAAAAATTTGATTAGATGAACTTAATTATCATGAACATAGTCAAAAGGTCTTTGCAAATTATGTCGTAGCTTACGCTTTAGTTCTACTAAGATATGTTCCTAGAGAAAATTTAGTTGAAAGTTGATAGTAGCAATTATGCGGACTGGGTCCGTAAACTGAGGATTGTCCTCATTGCTGCACAGAAGGCTTATGTCCTTAATGCACCGCTCGGTGTGCTGAACCTCGAGCGTCGTTTGTGGATGTTGCGAACATCTGACATACACGTTTTGATGACTACGTGATAGTTCAGTGCGTAATGTTAAAACGGTATAGAATTGAGGCACCGAAGACGTTTTTGAAACGTCGCAGAACATATGAGATGTTCCAAAGACTGAAATTGGGATTTCAGACTAGTGCCCATGTCAAGAGGTATGAGACCTCTGACAAGTTTCTTAAGCCTGCAAACTAAGGGAGAAAAGCTCAATCGTTGAGCATGTGCTCAGATTGTCTGAGTACTACAATCGCTTGAATCGAGTGGGAGTTAATCTTCCAGATGAGATAGTGATGGTTCTCCATAGTCACTGCCACCAAGCTATTAGAGCTTCGTGATGAACTATAACATATCAGGGATAGACATGATGATCCTTGAGCAACTCGCGATGTTTGACACCGCAAAAGTAGAAATCAAGTAGGAGCATCAATTGTTGATGGTTAGTAAAACCACTAGTTTCAAGAAGGGCAAGGGCAAGAAGGGATACTTCATGAAACGGCAAATCAGTTGCAGCTCTAGTGAAGAAAGCCAAGGTTGAACCCCAACCCGAGACTAAGTGCTTCTGAGATGAGGGGAACGGTCACTGAAGCAGAACTACCCTAGATACTTCGTAGATGAGAAGGCTGGTAAGGTCGACAGAAGTATATTGGATATACATTATATTAATGTGTACTTTACTAGTACTCCTAGTAGCACCAGGGTATTAGATACCGGTTCGGTTGCTAAGTGTTAGTAACTCGAAATAAAAGCTGCGGAATAAACGGAGACTAGCTAAAAGTGAGATGACGATATGTGTTGGAAGTGTTTCCAAGGTTGATGTGATCAAGCATCGCATGCTCCCTCTACCATCGAGATTGGTGTTAAACCTAAATAATTGTTATTTGGTGTTTACGTTGAGCATAGACATGATTGGATTATGATGTTCATTTAAGAAGAATAATGGTTACTCTTTTTATTTGAATAATACCTTCAATGGTCTTGCACCTAAAATAAATGGTTTATTGAATCTCGATCGTAGTGATACACATGTTCATGCCAAAAGATATAAGATAGTAATGATAGTACCACATACTTGTGGCACTGCTATTTGAGTCATATTGGGATAAAACGCATGAAGAAGCTCCATGTTGATGGATCTTTGGACTCACTCGTTTTTGAAAAGATTGAGACATGCGAACCATGTCTATTGGTATATATGCATGAAGAAACTCCATACAGATGGATCATTTGGACTCACTTGATTTTGAATCACTTGAGACATGCAAATCATACCACATGGGCAAGATGACTGAAAGGCCTCGTTTTCAGTGAGATGGAACAAGAGAGCAACTTGTTGGAAGTAATACATTTTGATGTGTGCAATCCAATGAGTGCTGAGGCACGCAGTGAATATCATTATGCTCTTACTTCACAGATGATTTGAGTAGATGCTAAGTATGTTTACTTGATGAAACACAAGTCTGAATTATTGAAAGGTTCAAGTAATTTCAGAGTGAAGTTGAAGATCGTCGTGACAAGAGGATAAAATGTCTATGATATGATCATAGAGATGAATATCTGAGTTACGAGTTTGGCACACAATTAAGACATTGTGGAAATTGTTTCACAACTAATACCGCCTGGAACACCATAGTGTGATGGTGTGTCCGAACATCATAACTGCACCCTATTGGATATGGTGCATACCATGATGTCTCTTATCGAATTACACTATCGTTTATGGGTTAGGCATTAGAGACAACCGCATTCACTTTAAATAGGGCACCACGCAATTCCGTTGAGACGACACCGTATGAACTATGGTTTAGAGAAACCTAAGCTGTCGTTTCTTAAAAGTTTGGGGCTGCGACGCTTATGTGAAAATGTTTCAGGCTGATAAGCTCGAACCCAAAGCGGATAAATGCATCTTCATAGAATACCCAAAACAGTTGGGTATACCTCCTATTTCAGATCCGGAAGCAAGGTGATTGTTTCTAGAAACAGGTCCTTTCTCAAGGAAAAGTTTCTCTTGAAAGAATTGAGTGGGAGGATGGTGGTGACTTGATGAGGTTATTGAACCGTCACTTCAACTAGTGTGTAGCAGGGCACAGGAAGTTGTTCCTGTGGCACCTACACCAATTGAAGTGGAAGCTTATGATAGTGATCATGAAACTTCGGATCAAGTCACTACCAAACCTCGTAGGTCGACAAGGATGTGTACTACTTCAGAGTGGTACATAATCCTGTCTTGGAAGTCATGTTGCTAGACAACAATGAACCTACGAGCTATGGAGAAGTGATGGTGGGCCCGGATTCCGACGAATGGCTCGAGGCCATAAAATCCGAGAGAGGATCCATGTATAAAAACAAAGTATAGACTTTGGAAGAACTACTTGATGGTCGTAAGGCTGTTGGGTACAGATGGATTTTAAAAGGAAGATGGACAATGATGGTAAGTGTCACCATTAAGAAAGCTCGACTTGTCGTTAAGATGTTTTCCGACAAGTTCAAGGAGTTGACTACGATGAGACTTTCTCACTCGTAGCGATGCTAAGAGTCTGTTGGAATTATATTAGCAGTTACTGCATTATTTATGAAATCTTGCAGATAGGATGTCAAAACATTGTTTCCTCGACGATTTTCTTGAGGAAAGGTTGTATGTGATACAACCAGAAGGTTTTGTCAATCCTGAAAGATGCTAACAAGTATGCAAAGCTCCAGCAATCCTTCTAAGGACTGGAGTAAGCATCTCGGAGTTGGAATGTACGCTTTGATGAGATGATCAAAGATTTTGGGTTTATACAAAGTTTATGAGAAACTTGTATTTCCAAAGAAGTGAGTGGGAGCACTATAGAATTTTTTATGAGTATATGTTGTTAACATATTGTTGATCAGAAATGATGTAGAATTTTTGGAAAGCATATAAGGTTGTTTGAAAAGTGTTTTTCAATGGAAAACCTGGATTAAGCTACTTGAACATTGAGCATCAAGATCTATAAGGATAGATCAAAAACGCTTAATAGTACTTTCAAATGAACACATACCGTGACAAGATTTTGAAGGAGTTCAAAATAGATCGGCAAAGAAGGAGTTCTTGGCTGTGTTATAAGGTGTGAGTATTGAGTAAGACTCAAGACCTGACCACGGCAGAAGAGAGAGAAAGGACGAAGGTCGTCCCCTATGCTTTAGACGTAGGCTCTGCAGTATGCTATGTTGTGTACCGCACCTGAAGTGTGCCTTGCCATGAGTTAGTCAAGGGGTACAAGAGTGATCCAGGAATGGATCACATGACAGCGGTCGAACTTATCCTTAGTATCTAGTGGACTAAGGAATTTTCTCGATTATGGAGGTGGTAAATGAGTTCGTCGTAAGGGGTTACGTCGATGCAAACTTTGACACTAATCCGGATGACTCTGAGTAGTAAACCGGATTCGTATAGTAGGGCAGTTATTTGGAATAGTTCCAAGTAGCGCGTGGTAGCTACATCTACAAGATGACATAGAGATTTGTAAAGCACACACGGATCTGAATGTTGCAGACCCGTTGATAAAACCTCTCTCGTAAGCATAACATGATCAAACCCTAGAACTCATTGAGTGTTAATCACATGGTGATGTGGACTAGATTATTGACTCTAGTAAACTCTTGGGTATTAGTCACATGGCGATGTGAACTTTGAGTGTTAATCACATGGTGATGTGAACTAGATTATTGACTCTAGTGCAAGTGGGAGACTGTTGGAAATATGCCCTAGAGGCAATAATAAAATGGTTATTATTGTATTTCCTTGTTCATGATAATTGTCTGTTGTTCATGCTATAATTGTATTAACTGGAAACCGTAATACATGTGTGAATACATAGACCACAACATGTCCCTAGTAAGCCTCTAGTTGACTAGCTCGTTGATCAATAGATGGTTATGGTTTCCTGACCATGGACATTGGATGTCATTGATAACGGGATCACATCATTAGGAGAATGATGTGATGGACAAGACCCAATCCTAAGCATAGCACAAGATCGTGTAGTTCATTTGCTAAGAGCTTTTCTAATGTCAAGTATCGTTTCCTTAGACCATGAGATTGTGCAACTCCCGGGTACCGTAGGAATGCTTTGGGTGTACCAAATGTCACAACGTAACTGGGTGGCTATAAAGGTGCACTACAGGTATCTCCGAAAGTGTCTGTTGGGTTGGCACGAATCGAGACTGGGATTTGTCACTCTGTATGACGGAGAGGTATCTCTCGGCCCACTCGGTAATGCATCATCATAATGAGCTCAATGTGACTAATGAGTTAGCCACGGGATCATGCGTTACGGAACGAGTAAAGTGACTTGCCGGTAACGAGATTGAACGAGGTATTGGGATACCGACGATCGAATCTCGGGCAAGTAACATACCGATTGACAAAGGGAATTGAATACGGGATTTATTGAATCCCCGACATCGTGGTTCATCCGATGAGATCATCGTGGAACATGTGGGAGCCAATATGGGTATCCAGATCCCACTATTGGTTATTGGCCGGAGAGGTGTCTCGGTCATGTCTGCATGGTTCCCGAACCCGTAGGGTCTACACACTTAAGGTTCAGTGATGCTAGAGTTGTTATGGGAAATAGTATGTGGTTACCGAAGGTTGTTCGGAGTCCCGGATGAGATCCCGGACATGACGAGGAGCTCCGGAATGGTCCGGCGGTGAAGATCGATATATTGGACGAAGGGTATTAGAGTCCGGAAGTGTTCCGGGGGTACCAGGCTATGGCCAGCATCACCGAAAGGTGTTTCGGGAGCCTCGGCAAGTGTTGGAGGGCCTCATGGGCCAAAGGGGAAGGGGCAAACCAGCCCACTAAGGGGTGGTGCGCCCCCCACACCCTTTCCCACGTTACTTGGGGAGGTGGGGCGCCTCCACCTGGCTTGGGAGGCAAGCCTCCACCTGCTTGGCTTGGGGGGCAAGTCTCCCTAGGATTTTCCCTAGGGAGATCCAATCTGCTTGGCCGCCGCCCCCTAGGGGAAACCCTAGGGCGCCTCCCCCTCTCCCCTTGCCCCTATATATAGTGGAGGGGTGGGAGGGCAGCCGCACCTCTTCCCTGGCGCAGCCCTCCCTCCTCATACACCTCATTCTTCTCCTCCGTAGTGCTTAGTGAAGCTCTGCCGGAGAACCACGAGCTCCATTGCCACCACGCCGTCGTGCTGCTGGAGTTCTCCCTCAACTTCTCCTCTCCCCTTGCTGGATCAAGAAGGAGGAGACGTCCCCAGGCTGTACGTGTGTTGAACGCGGAGGCGCCGTCTGTTCGGCGCTAGATCGGATCTTCCGCGATTTGAATCGCCGCGAGTACGACTCCATCAACCGCGTTCTTGTAACGCTTCCGCTTAGCGATCTTCAAGGGTATGAAGATGCACTCCCTCTCTCTCGTTGCTAGCATCTCCTAGATTGATCTTGGTGACACGTAGGAAAATTTTGAATTATTGCTACGTTCCCCAACATAAACCGCCATGTCAGGGCGGGTCGCCAGTGAATGGCCAAGTGTCAGCATGATCTCAAATAAACCGCCAAGTCCGGCCGGGTTATACTTCCGGCCGGTTTATGCCGCAGGGTATATCCCCGACATTAGCCCCCAGTTTAATTTGGATTTATCCATGTTAAACCGATCCTGTAAAACAAACACAAGAACAAATTTGACAGATTATGCTCCGGGTTAAGAATTCTTGTAAACCGGCATCTGATCATCCTTAAGGCCTTGTCATTTCCTCCTGCTAGAAAATCCGGGTCAACAAGCCAGCTTCATACTCAATTTGCTGACATTGGTTTCTCACAGAGAAATATTGTGAAGAATAATCCACTTGAGTCGGCTTCCAAAGCGCCGGTTTAAGAATATGGGTCTTGAAATACTTATCTGATATTCAGCCGGTTTGAAGATGTAAAACTTGCCGGTTTAATATTACCAAAATTGCTGGTTTATAAATATTGATGGCACCGGGTCATAATCGTTGTCGACACTGGGTCATGTAATTGATCTTCCTGATTTTCTCAAAACTGATAAACTGAAGACGTTCCTCCTTTATATGCATAATACCTGTAGCCCCCAAGTCTTAAGAGGAGAACATAGTGATAACTTAAGACTTGCTCCAATAAGTGTTTTCAACCTTGAAGAAATCCGGTTTGTTCATCTCAATCATATAAACTGAATACTCCATATATGTAGCCCCCAAGTGCCGGGTTGTCATGCTTGCAGCAACCTGGGACTTGTAATTGCTTATAAAAACTTCAATCAGTGTAGCCCCCAAGGGCCGGGTCATTATACAATAATTAGCAGGGACTTTGTAAATATAATCATGTAGATTTTAGCAGCGATGTGTGGCCCCCAAGGGCCGGCTTAGTAAGAAAATACTGAACCGGGACTTGATATATACTTCAATGAAAATAACATCTTATAATGTAGCTTCCATCGTAGGGCTTGAACCCACATCCACAAGGTTAAGAGCTTTGTGCTTTACCAACTGAGCAGTGGATCCTTCAATATAATGGACGAAAACTTGTGTACCTTAATTGTTGACAGGAGCAATTGGTAGCCCCCAAGGGCCGGCTCATTATAATGTGATGAGTCGGGTCTTCAATAAGGCCAATAAAAAATGACTTTGCATTAGCCCCCAAGTGTCATGGTGCATGCTTGCAGCGACATGAGACTTGCATGTAATCTCAATTTGAATAATGTAGCCCCCAAGTGCCGGGTCGTAAGCCTGCAGCGACTCGGGACTATTCCTTCCATTGTAGAATAAATCATATCCTTTGATAAAATAATAGCCATTGCGCTAAAGCGACTTTGAAAACCACAATAATACCGGTTATTAATAACCATAATAAAATCCAGCCATGTTGGCTACTCAAGATAATATAATCCGTTATGAAAACCTTATTCATTCAATATCATAATGAAAATTCAGCCAAGTTTGGCTATTTGAATAATATACCCAATGATTTATAAGCGCATGATTCCAATGGCACAATCCAAATATATACTGGCGACTTATAGTCCAGAGCCAGGCCGGTTTAATAAACACCGGATAATTTATCATCATACTGGCGACATATAGTCGAAAGCCAGGCCGGTTAATAAACGCCAGTGATTTATAATCATGCTTTATTCAACCTGTTTCTGTGACATTGAATCACATCGTTGGTTTACCAACTTTTTGTAGTAAGGGTGATAACCCCAATCTTGAGTACTGATAACTCCTTCCATAGTGTGCCGGTTTATGATAAAACCGTGCCGGGTTGTGATAAACACCGGATTAACCATATATAATACTGGCGACTTGTAGTTGAAAGTCAAGCCGGTTTAATGAACACCGGTTTATCAAAACATTATAAATGTCACCAAAAGAGAAAAAAACTTGGCAAACAAAAGCATATGAAAAACTTGTAGTCGAGGCTTTTCACGGACTGCCAGGCCCCAAATTTGAGGCTTTTCATGGGCTGCCAGGCCACTGATTAAACCATTTCACAAAGCCTTTTAAGATGGTCCTCCGTCTTTAACCAATCGCTGGTCTATCATTGACAAGTTCAGGGTCATATGCGATTGACTTGTTAAGTTGGCGGGTCATACCAGGCTTACCTGGGCGGAGTGACTTACTTAATGAAGGCAGGTTAACCCGGGGTGCCTATGTTTGAGTTGTTCTTGACAACACTCTTTGGCCCCCATGTAATGGCATTGCGCCAGCCAAAAGGTGTAGCTATGGTTTGTACACAACCAAGCCCCTCAGTGACTTACTGTCGTGGCTTTTGAGCCAGCCAAGTGGTGTAGCTATGGTTTGAATACAACCAAGCCCCCAAGTGACTTTTCTTTCGTGGCCTTGAGCCAACCAAGAGGTGTAGCGATGGTTCAAACATGACCAAGCCCCCAAGTGACTTTCTTTCGTGGCCTTGAGCCAGCCAAGAGGTGTAGCGATGGTTCAAACATGACCAAGCCCCCAAGTGCCTTTCTTTCGTGGCCTTGAGCCAGCCAAGAGGTGTAGCTATGGTTCAAACATGACCAAGCCCCCAAGTGATCAATAATATGATAAGCCAATAAGGCGGAATACCCATGTCTGAACCGCGCATCATGGCAACATGCCCTCTTCGGCAACCTTTAACTTTTTGCAAGAGATAAATTCTTCTTGAACCGGATATTGAGAGCGTCAAAGCTTTGTGGGAGACATCTTTCTCTTGAACCGGATTTTAAACCGGAATCTTTATTTTCAGCCGGGAATTTTCTGACGGCATTTAAACTCGAACTTGCGAGAGATTAATTCTTTCTGAACCGGAAATTCTTAAACCGGATTGAGAGCTTCAGAGCCTTGTGGGAGAACAGATTTTCCATGAACCGGATTGTAAACCAGATATTCGAGAGCTTCAGTGAGACTGACTTCCCTTGAGCCGGATTTTAAACCGGAATCCTTTCTGATGACCCGGACCTTCTTCATTAAGCCGGGTTTTTGCAACTGTTATATATTTTCTAAACCGGAAATTTTCTGACAGCCTTTAAATTTTCATCCATATGGTAATAGCCTGCGGGACCGGGTTATCTTTCCCTCCAACGTCCTGGGGTTCTTGACTTCACTGAAAACCGGCAACATTTGCTGAGTCATATCCTTGTAGCCCCCGAGTCTCAAGGTGACTCGAGGAGTTGGCTTGAGATTCTCCATACTTGACCGTGATATAAGCCGGCATAACTTGTATATCATTGGTGTTGATAGCACGATGTGAATCCACGGAAGGTTGAGGTGACTGCGGCGGGTTATAAATGATCCCGTATGAGCCGTGTCAGCAACTCGGCCAATGGTTCCTTCCAACTGGCGATTTGAAGTTAACAAAACTGTAGTGGCGACGACTTGTGCGCCTGCTCATTGAGCCATCCAGTGCAAATGGCGGTTGATGATAATTTGCCTCCAATTTGAAAGAAAACCGGGCTACCCAAGCTGTGACTTGCTCATACCCAATAAACAGCTCATTCAGACAGGTGCGGCCCGGTATGCTGATGTAGACCAGACCGCGAGAGACGGACGACAAGGACGACCGCAACATCAGAGGGGGCACAGACAGATGAACCAGCCGCAGCGTTGTAAACCGGTGCGGACAGGCAAGTTGTCCTCCTTGTTGTAAACCGGCGTGGTCGCGAAAGACGGCCACGGCGTTGTAAGCCGGCGCGGTCGCGAGAGACGGCCACGACGTTGTAAGCCGGTGCGGGATTCCGTTGAGTAACGACGACCACCTATGCCAAAAGATATTGGCGTGCCTCCATCCCCGTGGTATAATATCACTTTTTGTCATAAATAATTGCCCTGCATAAACAATATTGCAGACCAAGGCAAAGATAAACTTGTTCTTTGATAGAAAACAATGTACGTTAATAAACTTTAAATAGATAGATATCACCTGATTGTCCGGACGACGGATGATCTGGTCCACGAATCAACTTCCAGTACTTGCAATAGGCATTTAGCTACTCTCTCCTGATTTGTCCGGATGACAGATGATCCGTTAAGTGGCATCCGTAGGTAACTTTTCAATACGGTCGGCTAATTTCTTTTGATCCTTACATGCTTACAAAGGATATTTGCATTGACCCCTTGAGGATCCTGCCAGATGCTTGCTTCTCACCAGGGTTATATAGTCTCTGAAATAACTGGAGATTTTAACACGCTGCTTGGTTTAAGCGAATCCGGGACGGCTCAGAGGCGAGCGCAGGCGCTCAGCGGAGGTGCTCGGCGAGTGAACCAGCCGGCGTGTCATCGGGGAAATTTGATGCGCTCGGCGGGTCAGCGAAGGCAGCTCATGGCAGTGGCCCCGTCGGTGAGGCTTTGGAACTGGATCAGCCACGGTATAGGCAAGCGGCGCGAGGCCGCCGCGACCGCATCTCCTCCGGATTGTGGCTCCACAAAAGTAATGGTGGCAACCAGCGGCCCAACGGAGCAGGGGGCGGCTCAGCCGTGGCGTTTGACAGTAGGCGGACGGTTGGCTTGGTGCGGCCCGGCTTACAGTAGCTTGGAGCTGGAGCCTGCTTGACTCGTCGGTGTGAATCGCAGCAGCGGCGTTGTGGGCGGAGGAGGCCGGCTACGGGGCGGGCGAAAACGGCCGCGGCAGTGGCGTGCCACAACGGAGGCGAGTCCGAGCTGGCGGGGTGATGGCTGAAGAACCGGGCACGAGCCAGGTCGTTGGTAGATTCACCTGAAGAACTCGACTGATTTTTGGCGCATGCATCTCTTCTTGATCCTTCCCATCTAAAAAAGTAGTATTAGTACTATCTCTTGATTCTCACGCAAACATTGCTGGGGCTTTGGCCTTCACATGGGAGAGTAGTAGTACTCCGTTTTTGGTTTCCAGCCTGACAGTAGCAGGAGCAGTAATTTTTCCTTTCTTCGATCCACACGCTACTCTTTTCCTTTAAACCCGGTCCTTGTTGATTTTGGCTTTTGCGCGGACAGACCGGAGGCCATGCTGTAGTAAGAAATCTCGTGTTGTGCTCCGGTTTATCAGCTGTAGTTTGGAGTTTTCCCACGCGCTGCTTGTTTTCCAGTGGATGAGTAACGAATTTGCAGTATTCCTTCATGCACCTGGAACTTTTTATTCAGTGGGGTCAGCTCTGGACCGATGTGACCCCATGCAGGACGGCTGCTGCAATGACTATAATGATGCTCCTTTAGTACACCGCTTTTTGTGTCTCTATGCGGTGGCCTGTGCTGGTCTGGGCCTAGCGATAAATCACCTAAAAGCTTTTGCTAGTGGATTCCCGTGGAAAAACAAGTACTGCCTCAGGTAGAAATTTCCGAGACCACGCGCACTGCATTCTGTCTCCGAGTTGATCTAATACGACTGATTGTTTGTATGAGGAAAGAACGCTAGAATCGAATTCCTGTCCGACTTGGCCACTCTTGGGTGGCGGATTGTTGATGGCCGCGTCTGTCATCCAAGTCATCCATCGGTCTCGACGAAAACGATCCGCTGGTCATATACGGTGGCGCAGAGACGCGCAGCCCTAACTCTCCTTGAACTTAAACCTTGCACTATCTGCTTCAAAGTCTAATTATGATTCTGATCACCCAACGATGAATTTTGCCAGCGCTTTTTTATCTGATCAATCACGAGCTTCTCGATCCCTGGGAGAAATCCCTCCAAGAACTCAACACCACCGCGCGCAAGCCCCACGGTGGGCGCCAACTGTCGTGGTTTTGTCTCGGCAGATGTCCTAGTGTGAGGACTTAGTCGTGAGGCCAACGCATCTTTGTAGTAGCTTGAGAGGGGTTGAGCGGAATCAAGAGACGCAAACACAAGACAAGGATTCAGATAGCTTCGGGCCCCGGGAAACATCATCCGGTAATAACCCTACATGCTGTTTGAGGCTAGATCTCATTACGCTCATGAGGGAGTCGACGTAAACCGGCTCTCCTCTAATTGTGTCTAGCCCTAGAGATTATTGCTTGTTGCTTGTCCCTCTTTGGGGAGCCCAGCCCCTCCTTATATATGTTGAAGGGGCGGGTTACATGTGGAGTCATATTAGGATTAGGACTAGTCTATCTTTAATACAAACCGGATACAAGTCCAGGTCTTAACTCCTTGTAAGGTAAATATTCCTCATGCCTTTCCTCTTAAACCGGTCCACCATTAACATAAACCGGCCTTCTGAGCCTTGGGCCTTGTCATCCGTCCGCCGCCCGCCGGGTTACCAGTGTGCCATAATGTTTAAGCAGGTTGCTTGTAAACCGCCAGGTCAGAGCGGGTCGCCAGTGAATCGCCAAGTGTCAGCATGATCTCAAATAAACCGCCAAGTCCGGCCGGGTTATACTTCCGGCCGGTTTACACCGCGGGGTATATCCCCGACAATACCCGCCGCGAGCCTCAACACTCATCGGATCGCATACATCAGTATGTATTATTTCCAATAAGTCAGTTGCTCGCTCCATTGCTCCGGAGAACGGAGTCTTAGTCATCTTGCCCATAAGGCATGGTTCGCAAGCATCAACTGATTCATAATCAAGTGATTCCAAAAGCCCATCAGCATGGATTTTCTTCATGCGCTTTACACCAATATGACCTAAACGGCAGTGCCACAAATAAGTTGCACTATCATTATTAACTTTGCATCTTTTGGCTTCAATATTATGAAAATGTGTATCACCATGATCGAGATCGAACGAACCATTTTCATTGGGTGTGTAACCATATAAGTTTTTATTTATGTAAACAGAACAACAATTATTCTCTAACTTAAATGAATAACCGTATTGCAATAAACATGATCAACTCATATTCATGCTCAACGCAAACACCAAATAACAATTATTTAGGGAACTACTTCCAATACACATCGTCACCTCATCCTTAACTAGTTTCTGTTCATTATGCAACTCCCGTTTTGAGTTACTACTCTTTAGCAACTGAACCAGTATCAAATACCGAGGGGTTGCTACGAACACTAGTAAAATACACATCAATAATCTGTATATCAAATATACCTTTGTTCACTTTTGCCATCCTTCTTATCCACCAAATACTTGGGGCAGTTCCGCTTCCAGTGACCAGTCTCTTTGCAGTAGAAGCACTTAGTCTCAGGCTTAGGTCCAGACTTGGGCTTCTTCACTTGAGTAGCAACTTGCTTGCCGTTCTTCTTGAAGTTCCCCTTCTATCCCTTTGCCCTTTTCTTGAAACTAGTGGTCTTGTTAACCATCAACACTTGATGCTCTTTCTTGATTTCTACCTTCGTCGATTTCAGCATCGCGAAGAGCTCGGGAATTACTTTCGTCATCCCTTGCATACTATAGTTCATCACGAAGTTCTACTAACTTGATGGTGGTGACTAGAGAATTCTGTCAATCACTATTTTATCTGGAAGATTAACTCCCACTTGATTCAAGCGATTGTAGTACCCAGACAATCTGAGCACATGCTCACTGCTTGAGCTATTCTCCTCCATCTTTTAGCTACAGAACTTGTTGGAGACTTCATATCTCTCAACTCGGGTATTTGCTTGAAATATTAACTTCAACTCCTGGAACATCTCATATGTTCCATGACGTTCAAAACGTCTTTGAAGTCCCGATTCTAAGCCGTTAAGCATGGTGAACTAAACTATCAAGTAGTCATCATATTGAGCTAGCCAAACGTTCATAACGTCTGCATCTGCTCCTGCAATAGGTCTGTCACCTAGCGGTGCATCAAGGACATAATTCTTCTGTGCAGCAATGAGGATAATCCTCAGATCACGGATCCAATCCGCATCATTGCTACTAACATCTTTCAACATAATTTTTCTCTAGGAACATATCAAAATAAACATAGGGAAGCAACAACGCGAGCTGTTGATCTACAACATAATTTGCAAAATACTATCAGGACTAAGTTCATGATAAATTTAAGTTCAATTAATCATATTACTTAAGAACTCCCACTTAAATAGACATCCCTCTAATCCTCTAAGTGATCACGTGATCCATATCATCTAAACCATGTCCGATCATCACGTGAGATGGAGTAGTTTCAACGGTGAACATCACTATGTTGATCATATCCACTATATGATTCACGCTCGACCTTTCGGTCTCCGTGTTCCAAGGCCATCTCTGTTATATGCTAGGCTCGTCAAGCTTAACCTGAGTATTCCGCGTGTGCAACTGTTTTGCACCCGTTTATTTGAACATAGAGCCTATCACACCCGATAATCACGCGGTGTCTCAGCACGAAGAACTTTCGCAACGGTGCATACTCAGGGAGAACACTTATACTTTGATAATTTAGTGAGGGATCATCTTATAATGCTACCGTCAATCAAAGCAAGATAAGATGCATAAAAACATCACATGCAATCAATATAAGTGATATGATACGGCCATCATCATCTTGTGCTTGTGATCTCCATCTCTGAAGCACCGTCATGATCACCATCGTCACCGGCACGACACCTTGATCTCCATCGTAGCATCGTTGTCGTCTCGCCAATCTTATGCTTCTACGACTATCACTACCGCTTAGTGATAAAGTAAAGTATTACAGGGCGATTGCATTGCATACAATAAAAAGACAACCATATGGCTCCTGCCAGTTGCCGATAACTCGGTTACAAAACATGATCATCTCATACAATAAAATTTAGCATCATGTCTTGACCATATCACATCACAACATGCCCTGCAAAAACAAGTTAGACGTCCTCTACTTTGTTGTTGCAAGTTTTACGTGGCTGCTACTGGGCTTAGCAAGAACCGTTCTTACCTACGCATCAAAACCACAACGATAGTTTGTCAAGTTGGTGCTGTTTTAACCTTCGCAAGGACCGGGCGTAGCCACACTCGGTTCAACTAAAGTTGGAGAAACTGACACCCGCCAGCCACCTCTGTGCAAAGCACGTCAGAAGAACCAGTCTCGCGTAAGCGTACGCGTAATGTCGGTCCGGGCTGCTTCATCCAACAATACCGCCGAACCAAAGTATGACATGCTGGTAAGCAGTATGACTTATATCGCCCACAACTCACTTGTGTTCTACTCGTGCATATAACATCAACGCATAAAACCTGGCTCTGATACCACAGTTGGGGAACGTAGTAATTTTAAAAAAATTCCTACGCACACGCAAGATCATGGTGATGCATAGCAACGAGAGGGGAGAGTATTGTCTACGTACCCTCGTAGACCGAAAGCGGAAGCGTTAACACAACGCGGTTGATGTAGTCGTACGTCTTCACGATACGACCGATCAAGTACCGAACGCACGGCACCTCCGAGTTCAGCACATGTTCAGCCCGATGAGGTCCCTCGAACTCCGATCCAGCCGAGTGTTGAGTAAGAGTTTCGTCAGCACGACGGCGTGGTGACGATGATGATGTTCTACCGACGCAGGGCTTCGCCTAAGCACCGCTATAGTATTATCGAGGTGGACTATGGTGGAGGGGGGCACCGCACACGGCTAAAAGATCAAACGATCAATTGTTGTGTCTATGGGGTGCCCCCCTGTGTTGGAAATATGCCCTAGAGGCAATAATAAAATGGTTATTATTGTATTTCCTTGTTCATGATAATTGTCTATTGTTCATGCTATAATTGTATTAACTGGAAACCGTAATACATGTGTGAATACATAGACCACAACATGTCCCTAGTAAGCCTCTAGTTGACTAGCTCGTTGATCAATAGATGGTTATGGTTTCCTGACCATGGACATTGGATGTCATTGATAACGGGATCACATCATTAGGAGAATGATGTGATGGACAAGACCCAATCCTAAGCATAGCACAAGATCGTGTAGTTCGTTTGCTAGAGCTTTTCTAATGTCAAGTATCATTTCCTTAGACCATGAGATTGTGCAACTCCGGGTACCGTAGGAATGCTTTGGGTGTACCAAACGTCACAATGTAACTGAGTGGCTATAAAGGTGCACTACAGGTATCTCCGAAAGTGACTGTTGGGTTGGCATGAATCGAGACTGGGATTTGTCACTCCGTATGACGGAGAGGTATCTATGGGCCCACTAGATAATGCATCATCATAATGAGCTTAATGTGACTAAGGAGTTAGCCACGGGATCATGCGTTACGGTACGAGTAAAGTGACTTGCCGGTAACGAGATTGAACAAGGTATTGGGATACCGACGATCGAATCTCGGGAAAGTAACATACCGATTGACAAAGGGAATTGTATATGGGATTGATTGAATCCTCGACATCGTGGTTCATCCGATGAGATCATCTGTAGAGCACCTTTATAGCCACTCAGTTACATTGTGGAGACAACTGTACCTTTGGAGACACCTGTAGAGCACCTTTATAATGACCCAGTTATGTTGTGACGTTTGGTAGCACACAAAGTGTTCCTCCGGTAAACGGGAGTTGCATAATCTCATAGTCATAGGAACATGTATAAGTCATGAAGAAAGCAATAGCAGAATACTAGACGATCAAGTGCTAAACTAACGGAATGGGTCAAGTCAATCACATCATTCTCCTAATGATGTGATCCCGTTAATCAAATGACAACTCATGTCTATGGCTAGGAAACATAACCATCTTTGATCAACGAGCTAGTCAAGTAGAGGCATACTAGTGACATTCTGTTTGTCTATGTATTCACACATGTATCAAGTTTCCGGTTAATACAATTCTAGCATGAATAATAAACATTTATCATGTAATAAGGAAATAAATAATAACTTTATTATTGCCTCTAGGGCATATTTCCTTCAGCAATACCGTTTACGCTCACTTTTATTGCTTGTTACCTTGTTGTTTTTATATTTTCAGATTACAAAAACCTATATCTACCATCCATATTGCACTTGTAACACGGTCTCTTCGCCGAACTAGTGCACCTATACAATTTACCATTGTATTGGGTGTGTTGGGGACACAAGAGACTCTTTGTTATTTGGTTCCAGGGTTGCTTGATGGAGACCATCTTCATCCTACGCCTCCCATGGATTGATAAACCTTAGGTCATCCACTTGAGGGAAATTTGCTACTGTCCTACAAACCTCCGCACTTGGAGGCCCAACAACGTCTACAAGAAGAAGGTTGTGTAGTAGACATCAGAGCGCAATGCAGAGATTGGAAAGATTCAGGCGGAGATCACTAAGGCCCAGGAAGATATCAACGCAGAGAATACCAGGATGGCAGCAGAGCGGGCTCAGATCGCGGCTGAGTTGAAGCGCGTGAGGACAAAAGCTTGGCGTTTAAGTCTGGATCAGAATGCCTCTAACGCAGTTCTTCATAGGAGGTACCAACCCCGCTTGCCTTTGTATTATGAGCCCATGAATCTATTTAACACCCCGAGGCAGGGCCAAGTACTCCGGATGCGAGAGTGAATCCTCAGATAAACCCGGATGTGCCAGGAAGTCGGGCGGCGGCTCAATCTCGCCAGGCTGAGCCGGCACAAAGGGAGGAGCGGGCGCCTAACCCGCCCCCAAGCAAACACCGCCTCAACGTTATCTGACGCCACCGCCAGGGCACTTTTCTAATCTGGTGGATAACATGTTAGCGCCAGCGACCCGGCTGGTGGCTATTCCGATCGACGACGAGTCACCAGTTGCGGTGGAGACCCGGAATGCAGTTGAGCTCTTACAGACGGTCGTCGCGCAGCAAGCGGTTTATTCCTATAGTCGTGATCGTGTGCACTCGACTCCCCGCACAAGTCGTAGTTATAGCCGACACATTGAGTCGCCCATAGTCTCCAACAGTGAATGACATCGTAACCCGCCCCGTGATGATATCCCATCCCGTAACCCAGTGGTCAATGCTCAGGCGATCGTGAATGAAGCTAGAGCTCGCCGTGAGGCAGAAGCGGCAGCTCAGTAGGGGGCGTATCAGCAGCCTCCGATGACACCTTCGGCCTTAGTGGGAGCTGGGATGATTTCCAGGACGGTTGGAGTGCCGTGTTTAGTGTCGGCTCCGCATAATGAACGCCTGCCTAAGGACTTTAAGGGTCCTCGCAAAGTGCCTAATTATACAGCTGATCTCCCTCCGGAGGGCTGGATCGAGAGTTATGAGTTAGCCATGGAGATGTTGGATGTCAATGATGGTGCAAAATACTTTACTATGTTGGATGGGCTAGCCCGCACATGGTTAAAAGGATTACATCCTAATTCCATCAGCTCATGGGCAGAGTTGAAGGCACGTTTCATCAAAAACTTTCAAGGGACATGCAAGCATCCTCTGACGATTATCGATTTGGATAACTGCATGCAACGTGAGGATGAGTCGGCCCATCATTGGTTCCAGCGGGTCTCTGCTATTATTCACTCGTCGGATTGTGGCGGGTCAGGCGGTTCTGGTTTTGGAGAAGAACTGTCACTTTACCCCCCTTAAGCAGAAGCCTGGGTAGCTTAAGCGTTATTGTAATGACATGGGCGAGCTCATGGCGGCTCTCATTAAGTATGTAGACTCTGACAAGACCAAGGACCTTGGGTCTGATGATGAGAAATCCAACACGGGCAAGAAGAGTGGCAATGGTAAGGGTCAGCAGCAGAACGTGACAGGGCATAATGGCAACAACCAGGGAAAGAGTGGTAAGCGCAGTCACCCCGATGGCGGGTTAGATCTAGTAGCTAACACCAACACTGGGTACAAGAACCAGCGCCGCAACGGTAATGGTAAGATGCCCTTTGGCGGTGCGAAGCCTTTCAATCTTGAGGCGGCGCTTAATGACCCGTGCCTGAAGCACAGTCTTCCCAACAAGCCATCCACTCATGCTTGGAAGGATTGTTGGGTTATGCGAGAGTTGAAGAATTACAGCCTCAGTCAGAATCATGGCAATAATAATGGGCCGCCCGGCGGGTCAGGATCCGGTTCACAGGGGTCCAGCTTTGGTGGTGGCGGCTTAAATTCTGGCTATCAAGGTCAAGGTAACCATGATGGCTATAACCAACAGTCTGGTCAGGGTAACCAGCAACAAGGTAATCAGTCGGGGTATTAGAGTAATCCAAAGCAGCTCAGTGGTGGTCAATATCATGTTTTCACCACAAGTCTCTGCAAACGATATCAGAAGGTTCATAAGCGGGCGGTTCAAGCGGTGGAGCGGTTGTTCCGCGGTATTTGAGATGGTCTGAGCACACGATATCGTTGAGCAGGGCGGATCACCCGCCGCGGGTTGATAACCCGGGTCATTTAGCCCTTGTGGTGGCCCCTCAAGTTGGTGGCTATAGATTCACTAAAGTGCTTATGGACGGTGGCAGCAGTATCAACATCCTGTATTATGACTCGCCGAATGAATTTAACTGACAAGGATCTTAAGCCGTCTTCCACAGTCTTACACGGTGTGGTGCCTGGTAAGTCGGCGTATCCTGTGGGAAAAATTGCCCTGGAAGTAGCCTTTGGTGATGATTATGACTACAGGGTAGAGACAATGTGGTTTGAAGTGGTTAAAATCAAGAGTCCATATCATGACTTGTTCGGACGGCCGGCTTATGCTAAGTTCATGGATCGTCCTTGTTATGTCTATTTACAGCTCAAGATGCCAGGGCAAAAAGGGACGATTACGGTCCATGGTGATCGGAAAGTAGCCTTGGAATGTGAAGAAAGAGATGCAGCTTATGCAAAGTCGGCTTGTGCTACTGAGGAACTTAAGTTCTACAAGGATAATGTTGACCCGGCTGATATGACCCCTCTGAAGAATCCCACTACTGATCAGGACCCTTTGTTGAAGTTTAAGTCGGCTGATGATACCAAGCAAGTTGATTTTGTCCCTGGCAACTCATCTCAGCAGTTCACTGTGGGGGCTAATATGGATCCTAAATAGGAAAGCGCGCTCATCGAGTTCATCCATGAGAATCGGGACACCTTTTGCATGGAAACCTTCTGACATGTCGGGTGTACCGAGAGAATTCACTGAGCACACTCTTAATGTGGATCCTAAGTTTAAGCCGGTCAAACAGCTCGTTCGTCGTTTCAATGAAGAGCGACGTAAGGCTATTGGAGAGGAGGTAGCCCGGCTCTTAGCGGCTGGGTTTATCATGGGAGTTTTTCACCCTGAGTGGTTGGCTAACCCTGTGCTTGTACTCAAGAAGAACGACACATGGCGTATGTGTGTTGACTACACAGATCTCAACAAAGCTTGTCCAGCTGATCTGTTTGCTCTCCCCCGTATCGACCAGATCATTGATGCAACGGCGGGTTGTGAGAGTTTATGCTTCCTGGATGCTTATTCTGGTTATCATCAGATCAAGATGGCAGTTAAATACCAAGAGAAGACGTCCTTCATCACACCTTTTGGGGCTTTCTGCTATGTTTCTATGCCTTTTGGGCTCAAGAGTGCCCAGGCGACTTATCAGCATTGTGTTCAGAATTGTTTTCATAGTCAGATTGGGCACAACGTTCATGCTTATGTGGATGATATTGTGGTCAAGTCAAGAAAGAAGGAGACTCTTCTTGATGATTTGAAGGAAATTTTTGACAATCTCCGGGCCTACAAAAGGATGCTTAACCCGGCCAAGTGTGTCTTTGGTGTGCCTGCAGGTAAACTGCTAGGGTTTCTAGATTTGGAATGGGGCATTGAAGCTAACTCGGAGAAAATTAAAGCCATCACTTCACTTTCTAAGCCGGCGTGTGTTAATGATGTTCAGCGTCTGGCTGGTCATATTGCGGCTTTGAGCCGGTTTATAAGTCGCCTGGGAGAGAAGGCAATTCCTCTATATCAGATGATGAAGAAGACAGACAACTTTGTCTCGAGTGATGCTGCTGATCAAGCATTTGAGGACCCCATGAAACAGTTAGTTGAGCCGCCCGTCCTAGCTGCTCCTATCGACAAAGATCCTTTGCTCCTGTATGTGGCGGCTAATAATAAAGCAATCAGCGTAGCAGTTGTCGTAGAGTGCAAGTGAGGGAGTCCTGGACTAAGGGGTCCTCGAGCGTCCGGCCTATTATCCATGGGCCGGACTGATGGGCTGCGAAGACATGAAGGCCGAAGACTGTACCCGTGTCTGGGTAGGACTCTACTTGGCGTGGAAGGCAAGCTTGGCGACCGACTATGAATATTCCTTCTTATGTAACCGACTCTATTAACCCTAGATCCCCCCTGGTGTCTATATAAACCGGAGGGTGTATTCCAGAAAGGATATACTCATTACCATAGTCATATGGGCTAGACTTCTAGGGTTTAGCCATTACGATCTCATGGTAGATCAACTCTTGTAACACTCATATTCATCAAGATCAATCAAGCAGGAAGTAGGGTATTACCTCCATAGAGAGGGCCCGAACCTGGGTAAGCATCGTGTCCCCTGTCTCATGTAACCATCGACCCTAGATGCACAGTTCGGGACCCCCTACCCGAGATCCGCCGGTTTTGACACCGACATTGGTACTTTCATTGGGAGTTCCACTGTGCCGTCGATGAAAGGTTCGATGGCCCCTTCGATCATCTATATTGATGTTGTCCAAGGAGAAACCTTCCTCCCCAGACAGATTTTCATATTCGGCGGCTTCGTACTGCGGGCCAACTCGCTTGGCCACCTGGAGCAGATCGATAGCTACGCCCCTGGCCACCAGGTCAGATTTGGAAGCTTGAACTACGTTGCGGATATCCGTGGAGACTTGATCTTCAATGGATTTGAGACTGCGGCGATCGCTCCCCCTCGCTCCAATGAACACGACTTAAATCTGTCATCGGACCATATTCAGGAGACGGTTCCTATAACTGCTACGGCCTTAGATCCGGAGCAGATTGCGCCATCCGAAACCGCAGAATCCGCGGCGTTGGAGCCGCACACGGATTCAACACCTTGCAAAGATATCTTCCAACACTCGCCCTTGGGCGATGTTCTAAATTCATTAAAAAACTTTGTCCTTGGCGGGGGACTCACAGCCGAACTATGTCCGGTTTGAGCTAGAGGCTGATAATGGAGAATTTCGCTTCCCACCCGCCACCCACTTCATAGCCACTGTCGAGGACTTAACCAACATGCTTGATTATGGCTCCGAAGACATCGACGGTATAGACGACGATGCCGATAAGGAGCAAGGCCAAGACCCGCCATTCATGGGACGTGGAACGGCCACCTCTTCGTACGACGTGTACATGGTTGATACACCTAAAAAAGCTAGCGATGATGACAAAGAACACCCAGTTGACAATAAACCTCCTGAGACACAGTCTAAGCACCAGCGCCCTAAACGCCGCTCTAAGTCACATCGCAGCAACGCTGGCACCGGAGGAAATAGTACCCCGGACGACGCCGAAAACAATGAAGACCCTGTTGGAGCAAGATCCGAACAGGAGGAACAGGAAAACAGGCAAGCTAGCCCCGATGAACAGGCCCTGCCCGGCGACAATTCGGAAGACGAAAACTACCTTCCGCTCACCAAAGATGAGGTAAGCCTCGGCGACGAAGACTTCATAGTACCCGAAGAGCCCCTCGAGCAGGAGCGCTTCAAGCGCAAGCTAATAGCTACTGCAAGGAGCCTGAAAAAGAAGTAGCAGCGGCTTCAAGCTGACTAAGACCTACTCAATGATAGATGGACCGAAGTCCTGGCCACCGAAAAATACGGCCTTAGTGGCCTAGCCAAAAGCTAACCGAAGCATAGATTGCTACATCAGTTCGATGACGAGGCGTTGGAGCCCGTACCATCATCACACAATGCGGCAGGTCGTCGACAACTCTGTCCGGATAAAGAGGCAACTCAAGCCGAACACCAGACCACCCCACCTCGCCATAAAGGCAAGAATAACGCAGCTCACGGTTGTCCAGATGACCTTCAGCGGGACTTGGACAGTAGAGCAGGACACGCAAGATCGATCTACGGATCGCGAGGGCATGCCTCGACACGCGACGATGGCTACATATTCGGACGTGACAAACATAGCCACGCCCGAGCCGCAAACCGCAAATGGACTCCTTCGGAGTTACATCGCAGTGTGGCCCAACATAGAGGCGCCGCACACCCGCTTTGCTTCACTGATGAAGTAATGGATCATGAATTCCCTGAAGGATTCAAACCCGTCAATATTGAATCATACGACGGAACAACTGATCCCGCGGTATGGATAGAAGATTTTATCCTCCACATCCTTATGGCCTGTGGAGACGACCTCCACGCCATTAAATATCTCCCACTAAAACTAAAAGGGCCAGCTCGGCACTGGTTAAACAGCCTGCCTGAAAATTCCATAGGCAGCTGGGAAGACTTGGAAGAAGCCTTCGTTGACAACTTCCAAGGAACATATGTCCGGCCACCGGATGCCGATGACCTAAGTCATATTGTCCAGCAGCCCGGAGAGTCAGCCAGGAAGCTCTGGACTCAGTTCTTAGTCAAAAAGAACCAAATCGTCGACTGTCCGGACGCGGAAGCCCTTGCGGCCTTCAGACACAGCGTCCGGGACGAATGGCTTGCACGCCACCTCGGTCAAGAAGGACCTAAATCCATGACAGCCCTTACTGCTCTAATGACCCACTTTTGCGCGGGAGAAGACAGCTGGCTTGCTCGTAAAAGCAACAGCGCCAGCGACCCGGGCACTTCCAAAATCCGAGATGACAATGGCAAGCCACGGCGAAGCAAACACAACAGTCACAATGATAGCGAAAGATCACGCGACACAGCGGTCAACGCCGGACTCAGCAATCCCAAGCTCGGTCAACGGAAGAAGCCATTCAAGGCGAACCGAGACAAACCATCCAACCTATACAGGATATTGGACCGATCCTGCCAGATTCACGGCCACCTCGACAAACCAACTAATCATACCAACAGAAACTGCTGGGTCTTTAAGCAAGACGGCAAGCTCAACGCCGAACACAAGGGGAGGAGGCCGCCAGGCGACAGGGACAACGGAGAGGTTCACCAACGAAATACCGGGGGCCAGAAACAATTTCCACCCGAGGATCGACTACTCCCGGAGTGGAAATAGCAGTCCGGCTTCCGCCACTCACCTCATACCCCTGTAAAACTTGTACCGCGCATACATCACTACACACTCAAGATACCATGGGCATTGGCAGAAGCACACTACGGACGAGCCTGCAAGCATTCCCGTAACATTTTTTATCTATTTTCTTCTTATTTCTTCCTTCACTATCTCTTAAATACAGGTGACGATCAGGACAAACATCTAAAACTGACTCTATCGGAGTTCGGACCCGTACACTCACCTAAGGGGCTACTTCCATCAAGGATTCCCCTCGCCGAGGACAGGCGGCACAGACGTGCGACAGGAGGTCCAAAATAACTTTTTGTAGACCGCACTCTTTATTTCAAGCATGTACTATGCCTCTTCCTCCACCTTCGACCCCGAGCATGTCAAATAGCCGGGGTTGTAGTCTTTATATATATATATATATATATATATATATATATATATATATATATATATATATATATATATATAGTAATCATTGGCATATCACTCAGGTCCTAGTAAAAAGTATCCGAATTAATCATTCATGTTGTCTCGCCAATGAATATGGCCCCCATGGTTGTCTCACAGATATACCTTGGCATAACCCGCCAGGGGCTCGGTATGGGAAAAAATGAGTTGCCAACAAAAGTCCGAACAGCTCCATAGCATACTTCAGCTTCGCAAGTTTGGCCTTATATGCATCAGCCCCGAATCATTGTCTTGGGTCAATAGTTGGGTTGCCCGGCTCCTGTGCTTGCTACCCTACGTTCCGCTCCATCGGCTAGGGTAGTAAAGGGAGAACTACTGCGATTGTGCTTCCGGTTCATCCGGTGAAGTACCTCATTAGAGAAAGCCGAAAACTGACTGTCATGATGCGGCGAGAGCTGGTCAACCACTTGATGACTTATTGGAATCTTTAGCGATTCTCCGTGTCACACGAGGGATCTTTTTCAGATCAAATATGTAAGGCACCATATTATAATACGCCGCATACATACCAGGGGCTATGTCGTAGCCCCACCATAAAACTCCTATGGCTAAGTGAAAGTGTTAACGCCCTATAGTCTGATTACCTAGTTCGCCGCATTATCACCTCCTTCATGGACCAAGACGTTGGATAAAGAGTGATTAAATGCTTTTCCGAACACCCCCGTACTTCCCACGAGGGGGCTGAAGCCGACGACTGGAAAACTTTCAGATTATATTGAAACGGCCGCACAGGAGGAATACAAGCTTTCGAGCAAAACACAAAAATAGATTAACTTTGTCTTTTACAATTATCATACACCTCACTCGAACATTATGTCTTTCGAGCATTGACCCTCTATTAAGCGGGCGGCCTCTAGGACGTCTTCAAAATAATGCTCCGGTTCAGGAAGCTCCTTGCCCTTGGATGGACTCTTCGCCGCGACATCGATGGCCTTCATCTTTCCGCAGAATGTCTTGACTCGGGCAAAAGCCATCTGTGCACCTTCAATGCATGCCGACCGCTTCACAGCATCAATACGCGGCACTGCGTCAACAAGTCTTTGCACCAAACTGAGTAGCTATCCGGAATAGGCTCAGTTGGCCACAACCGGATTATGACGTTCTTCATGGCAACGCCGGATATCCTATGAAGTTCGGCCAATTGGGAGATCTGTTCATTCAGCAACAGAGGGTGCTTCGATGCGCCAAACTGTGACCAGAAAAGCTTCTCCGTTGCGTACCCCTCTCGCGCTTGGTAATACTGTGCCGCATCAGAAGAACTCTTCGGCAAGTCCAAAAACTCATCCGGAGAACTCCACACTCGGTCAAACTGAGCATAGTTCGGATCCCTGAACTTAGTCTGTAGCAGAAAGGGCTTACCAGCCGCAATCTCCTTAGCTTGCCGGATCTCCTCACGGGCCGCTCTGGATTCCGACCGCGCTTCCCTCGCCTCTTGTAAGGCCTTGTCCAGCTCAGCCATTTTGGCATCATTGTCCTTCTCCAGAAGTTCACAGCGGCCAGTAGCATTTTTCAGTTCGAGCGCCATCGTGGATATCTTCTCCTCGTCTTGGCGCCGTGCAGCTTGTTCGGCTTTTAACTCAGCCGATGCCTTTTCGGCAGCCGCATTGCTACACCGGGCCTGCTCCTTGGCCCGGGCCTGCTCCGCTCGAAGAACTTCAACGGCGGTAGCACCATCTGCAGCCATGCATACAGATTTTAGCATCATGCTTATACCACAAAAAATGTATGGGGATTGCCCCGAATACATACCTTGCGACTCGTTAAGACGCATATTGATTAACGCAAGGTCATCCCCTGCTACATCAAGCTTCCGCTGCAGCTCGGCAATATCCATAGTCCGGGAAGTAGCTAGGGGGGAAACAGCCTACGTTCAAGTTCATCAGATCAGTCCTTGAGTAAGCCTTTTTGATCCTCCGTTCGCTTCCCAGTAGAAGCCAACCCGAGTCTCAGGGGCTACTACCTATACACAGGTGCATCTTTGCAAATAAAACATAGCTGAAAACATTATATCACATACCTCGAAGCCTTTTAGCAGGCTCATGAAGGCTTCATTCAATCCGCTCTTCGCGGACAAAATCTTCTCAACCACTGTACCCATCAAGGTACGCTATTCCCTCAAGACAGATGCTTTTCGCAACATGTCTCGCAATATATCCGGGGCCTCTGGGTCTCCGGAAGCCGCTCTAGGAGCACAACCATCCTTTGAAGGAATCAGTTCACCCGTCTCCAGAATCACCGTCGGCCGTGAGCCAGACAGTCCGGGGCCTTTATTATCAGCCCCAGCATCCCGGACGGTCGGAGATCCACCTTCGGGTACTGCCTCTTTTATCCCCTGCGTAGCTTGTTGATCAGGAAGAACCCTCCGCGATGACACTTCAGAGTCGTCCGCCTTATTGGGCGAGGAGGTTGGGGGAGGCGTCTCGCTCTCCATCATCTCTGGGAGTTGACCTCCCGAAGAAGAGGATTGCCCAGAAAAACTCTGTGCCGACTTGTAAAAATGCACGGATGCATTACGTATATCTTCGGTAATGGCAAAGGAGCGGGACGCTATCAAAGTACTCCGGATTCACTTACGGTTTGGCCGAGGGCTTGTCCCCTTGTTGGAGTTGTTCAACGGCATTGCTTTCCAAACCCAAGCCGCTCGACGGTGGCATCTTGCCCCTCTTGGGAGACCGCCCCTCCCAACCTTCGGAGGCGACCCTTTTTCTCCTGCCCGGAGAAGGGATACTGGGTCCTCTTTGGCCTCTGTCTTCAGGCGAGGAAAGGTCGATTTCTCCGGACTCAGTATCCGACTTACCTCCGGAACAAAGGTCATCTCGGGTCTTCTCACTCTCCTCTTTACCCTCCCTTGCCGGCGCCTGGTATGGTGTCGAGGCCAGCATCCTTGGTAACACAGGATTAGCTGAGTCTTCGGGAAGGGGAGCCGGACACCTGATCTGTTCCACTTTCTTTATCCAGCCCTGAAAAAGGATGATTCGGTTAGTATCTTGCCACTGGGTATCTGATTATGAGATGTTCTTCGAACGGGTACTTACCAGGGTGTCCGGATGGTTACAGTCTAGGCCGATATCTTCGGTGGTGTCCGGCCATTGCCTTCGTTTCCCGAAAAATAATCTCCACATTCCTTCGTGCGTAGTGCCGAAGAAGTGCTGAAGAGTCTGCGGCCCTTCTGGGTTGAACTCCCACATGCGGAGAGGCCGTCGCTGGCACGGCAGGGTCTGACGGACTAGCATTACTTGAACAACGTTGATGATATTGATGTCCCTCTCAATGAGGCTTCGGATGCGACTTTGTAAGGCCCGCATCTCATCCGTTGATCCCCAGTCCAACCCCTTATTAATCCACGATGCAAGCTGAATTGGGGGGCTGGATCAAAATGCGGACGCAGCTGCCCACTTGGAGCCACGGAGCTCGGTGATGTAGAACCACCCCTGCTGCCATAAATCAGAAGATTTGGCAAAGGATCCTTTCAGCCAAACAGCGCTATCAAGCTTGCTCACTATGGCACCACCGCACTCTGCCTGCTCCCCCTCTATCACTTGTGGCTTCACATCGATGGTCTTGAGCCACAAGCCGAAGTGCGGAGGAGTTCGGAGGAAGGCTTCGCACGTGACGATAAACGCCGAGATAAGAAGAATAGAGTCCGGGGCCAGATCGTGAAAATCTAGCCCATAATAGAACATGAGCCCTCAGACGAAGGGATTAAGTGCAAACCCTAACCCGCGGAGGAAGTGGGACACGAACACGACCCTCTCGCCGGATCTGGGGGTGGGAATAACCTGCCCCTCACCAGGAAGCCGATGAAGGATTTCCGCGGTCAGATACCTCGCCGCCCGAAGCTTTGCAATGTCTCCCTCCATGACAGAAGAAGCCACCCACCGGCCTTGACGGCTGGATCCGTACATGATTGGAGCTTGTGGCGACTGAAACCCGGGTGTTGGAACTCGGGGTAGCAAGGGTTGAGGAAGAAGCAAGCGTGAAAGAAAAAGACGGGTCTGTACCCCTATATAAAGGCCGCGAATATCGAACGTCTCCTCCTGGGCCTCAAAACTTGCCTAGTCCCAAGGAGTTGTACCTAGGCGACGGTTGGGTTACCCACGTCCGGGTTGATAAGAATCCCTTAAAAAAGGGGAGACACGATCTCCGCTTGGATAAGACATGCCAATAAAACCACATCTCGAGACGTGGGGCGACGGGCTGGCTAACGGTTCGAAAATAATGGCCGAGCAGGCGTGATGTCATATTACCAAAAAGTTGTCAGCGGATTGGGCTCATAAAATATTATATCCTCTGCAGTTGTGTATACAGGTCCGGATACAATCATTACATCTGAAGACTATCTTGGAGTTCGGAAAGGGGAACCCGCCTTGCAATGCCGAAGACAATCTGCGCGCTGGACTCCTCGTCATTGAAGCCAGGTTCAGGGGCTACTGAGGGAGTCCTGGACTAAGGGGTCCTCGGGCGTCCGGCCTGTTATCCATGGGCCGGACTGATGGGCTGCGAAGACATGAAGGCCGAAGACTATACCCGTGTCCGGGTAGGACTCTCCTTGGCGTGGAAAGCAAGCTTGGCGACCGACTATGAAGATTCCTTCTTATGTAACCGACTCTATGTAACCCTAGATCCCCCCTGGTGTCTATATAAACCGGAGGGTGTAGTCCGGAAAGGATATACTCATTACCATAGTCATACAGGCTAGACTTCTAGGGTTTAGCCATTACGATCTCGTGGTAGATCAACTCTTGTAACACTCATATTCATCAAGATCAATCAAGCAGGAAGTAGGGTATTACCTCCATAGAGAAGGCCCGAACCTGGGTAAACATCGTGTCCCCTGTCTCCTGTAACCATCGACCCTAGACGCACAGTTCGGGACCCCCTACCCGAGATCCGCCGGTTTTGACACCGACAGCAAGGAGGCGGGTAAGGAGTACCCAGTTCAGCGGCCGGCTTACTATGTCAGTGAGGTATTGACTGAGTCCAAGCAACTATATCCACATTGGCAGAAACTAGTATTTGTGGTGTTCATGGCAAGTCGCAAGCTGAAGCATTATTTTCTGGGACATCCTATTACTGTGGTCAGCTCTGCTCCTTTAGGTGATATTATTCAAAACAGAGAAGCCACGGGTCGGGTTGCTAAGTGGGCAATTGAACTTGGACCTCATAATTTGAAGTATGTACCAAGAACAGCCATCAAGTCTCAAGCTTTGGTGGATTTCATAAATGATTGGACAGAGTTGCAAACACCTGAGGAGAAGCCTGACAACACATATTGGACAATCCACTTTGATGGGTCTAGGCAGTTGGAGGGCTCGGGGCTGGAATTATTTAACTTTCCCACGAGGTGGGAAATTTTGTTATGTTTTAAGGTTAATGTTTCCTTGTACTAATAATGCAGCTGAGTATGAAGCTTTGCTCCATGGGCTTCGATGGCTAAGGAGATGAATTTAAGCCGGGTCAGGTGCCTGGGCGACTTAGATCTGGTGGCTCTACAAGTCTCAGGCAAGTGGGACTCTAAAGATCCACTCATGGCGGCTTATTGCCAGGCGGTTGATAATATTGATGGTCACTTTAAAGGCTACCAAGTGGATCACCTTGATCGGCGGAAAAACGAGGCGGCGGATGCACTATCCTGTCTTGGATCTCAACGTAAGCCGGTGCCCCCTAATATTTTCCTCGATGTGTTACACAATCCATCGGTCAAGTTACCGTCTGAGGAAGACCTTGCTATCCTTGACCCAGAGGCGCAGTTGGTGGCGGCTCTTCACACTATTCCTGATTGGATGTTGCCTTATCTAGCTTATATGACTCTGGGCGAGTTACTTGAGGATGAGACTTTAGCCAGACAGATCACCAGGAGGTCTAAGTCTATGACTATTATCAACGGCGAGTTACACCGATGAAGTGTGACAGGTGTGTTCCAACGTTGTGTTTCTCCTGAGGAGGGCCATGAAATTTTATGAGAAATTCATGAAGGCGATTGTGGTCATCATGTCGGCTCAAAATCTTTGGTGGCTAAATCTTTTCGTCATGGGTTTTACTGGCTAACAGCTCATGCTGATGCGGAGGATATTGTTAGCAAGTGTGATGGGTGTCAAAAAATTTCCAAACAAGCTCATGTGCCGGCTCAGGAATTGTGGATGATCCCAATCACTTGGTCGTTTGTGGTTTGGGTGCTTGATATGGTTGGGCCGTTCAAGAGGTCTAAGGATAAGAAGACCCACCTTCTGGTGGCGGTTGACAAGTTTACCAAGTGGGTTGAGGCAGAGCCAGTTAGCAAGTGTGATGCGGTGACTGCAGTTCAGTTTGTTAAAAAGTTGATCTTCCATTTTGGTTATCCTCATAGTATTATCACTGATAATGGAACTAATCTTCCCAAGGGTGCTATGAAGGAGTTCCGTCAAAGAGAGCATATCCGTCTTAATGTTTTCTCAGTGGCTCATCCACAGTCTAATGGTCAAGCAGAACGGGCTAACCAAGAAATTTTGAGAGGCATTAAGCCCCGGCTTATGGTTCCTTTGGAGCGAACGCTAGGTTGTTGGGTTGAAGAGCTTCCTTCAGTCCTTTGGAGTATCAGAACCACCCCTAACAGATCAACATACTATACGCCTTTCTTCATGGTTTATGACGCAGAGGCGGTTCTCCTAAGTGATATCCGTCATGACTCGCCCAGGGTGGCGGCTTACATTGAAGCTGATAATGAGGCGGCGCGTCAGAACACACTTGATGCTTTGGATGAAGAACATGATCTTGCAGCAGCTCCATCGGCGATTTATCAACAAGACCTGCGTCGCTATCATAGCCGCGGAGTCAAAACTCGGGCATTTCAAGAGGACGACTTAGTGCTCCGACTAATTCAAGATCAGACAGGCATGCATAAGTTGTCACCGCCTTAGGACCTTTTGTGGTTAGTAAGAATCTCAACAATGGCTCATATTATCTCATTGATATACATGAGTGCAAGAAATCACATACTTCTGAGCAAGAGACCAACAGGCCGTGGAACATTGCTCATCTTCGGCCGTACTACACTTGAGTCATTGGCTCTCATCATTGTATATACCTTCATTGATGTACATACCTTTCTATGATCATATAATAAAGCCGGCCTCCCCAAATTTCGGGGCCTCTGTTGTTTCATGTCAAAGTTTCTGAGCAAGTGTCATTGTTGATTAGTCATAAGGTCACTTGGGGGCTTCCTGCTCAATGAGCATAGCTTCATAACCCTCTTGATCGGCTTTTATGCCATATTCTAGGTCATTTGGGGGCTTCCTGCTCAATGAGCATAGCTTCATAATGATGTCTACTACGCAACTTTATTCTTGCAGACTCGTGTTGGGCCTCCAAGCGCAGAGTTTTGTAGGACAGTAGCAATTTTCCCTCAAGTGGATGACCTAAGGTTTATCAATCCGTGGGAGGCGTAGGATGAAGATGTTCTCTCTCAAACAACCCTGCAACCAAATAATAAAAAGTCACTTGTGTCCCCAACACACCAAATACAATGGTAAACTGTATAGGTGCACTAGTTCGGCGAAGAGATGGTGATACAAGTGAAGTAATGATAGTAGATATTGATTTTTGTAATAGGAACAATAAAAAAACAGCAAGGTAGCAATTGATAAAATGGAGCACAAACGGTATTGCAATGCTTGAAAACAAGGCCTAGGGCCCATAGTTTCGCTAGTGCAATCTCTCAATAATGCTAATAGTTGGATCATATAACCATCCCTCAATGTGTGATGAAGAATAACTCCGAAGTTCCTATCTAGCAGAGAACATAAGATGAAATTGTTTGTAGGGTACGAAACCACCTCAAAGCTATTCTTTCCGATCAATCTATCCTAGAGTTCATACTAAAATAACACCAAGCTATTCTTTCCGATCGATCTAACCAAGAGTTCGTACTAAAATAACACCATATGATACACATCAACCAACTCTAATGTCACCTAGATACTCCAATGTAACCCCGAGTATCCGTGAGTTGATTATACAATATGCATCAAACAATTTAGATTCATAATACTCAATCCAACACAAAGAACCTCAAAGAGTGCCCCAAGATTTCTACCGGAGAAACAAAGATGAGAACGTGCATCAACCCCTATGCATAGATTACCCCAATGTCACCTCGGGAATCCGCGAGTTGAGTGCCAAAACACATATCAAGTGAATCAATATGATACCCCATTCTCACCGTGGGTATTCATAGCGAGACATACATCAAGTGTTCTCAAATCCATAAAAGTATTCAATCCGATAAAATGAAATCTCAAAGGGAAAACTCAATTCATCACAACAAGATAGAGAGGGGTAAAACACCATATGATCCAACTATATTAACAAAGCCCGCGATACATCAAGATCGTGACATCTTAAGAACACAAGAGAGAGAGAGAGAGATTAAACACATAGCTACTGGTACAAACCCTCGGCCCCGAGGGTGGACTACTCCCTCCTCATCATGGCTCATCATGGTGGCCACCGGGATGATGAAGATGGCCATCGATGATGATTCCCCCCTCCGACAGAGAGTCGGAACGGGGTCTAGATTGGTTTTTCGTGGCTATAGAGGCTTGCAGCGGCGGAACTTTTGATCTAGGGTTATTTCTGATGGTTTCTCTATTTATAGGATTTGTTGGCGTTGGTTTCACGCGAAGATGGTCCTCGAGGTGAGCACAACCCACCGGGGCAAGCCAGGCCCCTCAGGCGCGCCCTGGTGGGTTGTGCCCTCCTTGTGGCTCTCCTGGCCCTCCCACGAAGCTTCGGGGGTCTCTTCTGGTAATTCAACTTATTCAACAGAGTCTAACTAAGAGCTCCACATACTCAATCATCATATAGTCTTCCATGATTGCTAGTACTCAAAGCATATTCTTAGAACAAATAGCATCATCGAACACAGAGAAAGATAGGGGCTTAATATTTTGCCTCCCAACTCATTTATCATAGAGATAATTGTCAACAATAATAAATCATGATCAAATATATTTGACTGGTCATATGTGCCTAGATCTTTCCCCACCACATGATGCTTGCCAACTAGAGAATAATTGAGGTTAAAATGAGAATGTATACTATTGAATCTTTGCATAAAAGTAAATACTGAAAAGTAAAAGATAGGCCCTTCGCGGAGGGAAGTAGAGGTTGTCATGCACTTTTTATTTGGATGCCCAAGCTCTTAATGCAATGGAACGTCACGTTATATTGTCCTTATAATAGCAACCTTTATTATGCAGTCTGTCGCTTGTATTACTTTGCCATCACAAGTTCGTACAATACTCAATTTTCCCTTACAATAAAAGATCAAACATATTTAATTAGGAGCAATTTTTATTACTTTATGCACCGATGACAACTTACTTGAAGGATCTTATTCAATCCATAGGTAGGTACGGTGGACACTCATGGCAAGAAACTGGGTTTAAGGGTTTTTGGATGCACAGGTAGTTTCTCTACTTAGTATGAATTTTTGGCTAGCAAAAGATCCTAGGCAAACACCACATGTTGGAGGATCCATAACAATATAACTTCTATGCAAATATACCCAAACATAACTCATTACGGTCTTCCTTGTCCAACTTCAACTAATTTGCTCAAGTTTGAAAATAATTAATGGGTATTCACAGTCATAGAAGATGTCCAAGATAATATATTTGCATGTGAAAGTTTTCTTCCTTATACTAATCATTCATGAATTGCTTGTATGACCAATATTGTGATTGTCAAGCTTCAAAAGATTTCACTTTCTAAACCCAATATGAAGCTACCACTAGGCATGATATAATTTCAACTTCATGATATTCAATTCATTCAACAATCTACTCATAGGATATAAGTGAAAGCACAAGAGTAAATGACAAGCTACTCCAAAAAGATATAAGTGAAGTTCAAATGAGTAGTTAAGTAAATGGGTAGCTATTTGAGGACCCTCTCTTATTTACAAACTTTCAGATCTAAGTATTTTATTAAAACAACAAGCAAAACAAATAAAATGACATTCCGAGAATAGCACAACTCATGTGAAGAAGCAAAAACTTAGGCTCAACCGATACTAACCGATAATTGTTGATGAAGAAAGGTGGGATGCCTACCGGGGCATCCCCAAGCTTAGGTGCTTGAGACTTCTTGGAATATTATCTTGGGATGCCTTGGGCATCCCCAAGCTTGAGCTTTTGTGTCTTCTTAATTCCTTTTATATCACGGTTTTCCTAAATCTTAAAAACTTTATCCACACAAAACTCAACAAGAACTTGTGAGATGAGTTAGTATAAATCAGTGCAAAAACCTTATCATTCTCTACTGTAGAAAATCACTAAAATTATTATTTAACATTGTATACTAAATGCCTCTGCATATTTAATACTCCTATCCTCAAATAGAATCATTAAACAAGCAAACATATGCAAACAATACAAACATAACAACAATCTGTCTAAACAGGACAGTCTGTAAAGGATGCAAGAATATCAATACTTATTTAACTTCAAAAATTCTGAAAAATTACCACACTGTAGAAAATTTATCATAGCTTTTCTGCAAAAAGTTTCAACATTTTATCACATTCTGACTCTTTTCAAGAATTCACGCACTAGGTGCACTTTTCTGTTTTCAAACAGCAACATGTAGACTTGCAAAATAAACATGGCAAAGGCTATACTTGACATTTTTATTGAAATAAAAGATGCAAAACTTTATTCTAAATAACAGCAAGCAAATCAAAACAAAATAAAATGACGCTCCAAGCAAAACTCATATCATGTGACCAATAAAATATAGCTTAAAGTAAGGTTACCGATAATGTTGGAGACGAAAGAGGGGATGCCTTCCGGGGCATCCCCAATCTTAGTTGCTTAGATCTTCCTTGAATATCACCTTGGGGGTGCCTTGGGCATCCCCAAACTTAGAGTATTTTCACTCCTTATTCTCCTCATATTGATATCTCACCCAAAACTTGAAAACTTCAATCACACAAAACTTAACGGAACTTCGTGAGATAGGTTAGTATGATAAAAACAAATCATTCACTTCGGTACTGTAAAAGACAATATTCATAATTGTTCTAAAACAATACCTACCGTAGCTTATCATTTCCACAATTATAGTGGCCAGCGAGTGGAGTGAGCTCGTGCCTGCTTAGGTTTGGGCATGTTCTTCTTGGGTTGGGCCAAATGTTGGAAGCAGGCTGGTCACGGCCCAATCTCAAGCTCTTCTATTTCAAAATACGTGAACACATTCAAAAAATATATTTCTAAATACATTTACACCTTTTTTGCATAGAAAATACATTTACACTGACCATTTATAGAAAACAGATCAACCTTTACAATACCAAATAAATATAATTTGAGAATATATTTGATGGATGGATCTAATGATGAAAGATATTTACATCAGCAACTTTTTTTTTCTTCAATAACTAGAAATTTCATTTTCCCGCAAAAAAAAAACTAGAAATTTCATTTACCTGTCATCAACAAGAATGTGCTAACCTGCACATTTTGAAGAGCCTAAAGTGGCTTTGACAGGGCAAGAATAAATTCATGTCATGTGTTTAATTAGCCTAGAGAGAGATGTACAGTAATAAGCGACTTGTAGGCATCCTGTTTCGAACCTAGAGTCTGTCCCTGGCCTCGAGATATTTATTTACTCCTCTAGATTAGGAGTTTGTCACATTCTTCTGAGTTTCTTTGGAATTTCTCCATTTTCATACAACGCCTCTAGATTGAGCGAAGATCTCCGATCAAAGTCATGACAAATGACGGTGTTCATAAATGTATTACAATTGAAATGATCAACATGTAGACTAAAACACATGCTTATTCAGAGAAGCAGTAAGCCGTAAGCGAGCAACGTTGTTGAGCAGAAACTTCCTCATGCATGTTCAGAGAGTAGAAGATGCAAATGAGAGGGTAGTACTGCTTCACTTTTTCTTCTCTACTGATGTCTGAAAACTCAGCAAATATTCAACAGAGATAGGGTATTTGTGCTAGATCTAGTAATAAAACTTGTGATGCGAGTCAAACAAGTTTTACAGCGCATTTTCACACCAAATCCTCTCAGCATGCAGTCAACAAGTGGCAGTAGTAAGACTATAGAAATTCAACGACTCTAGAGTTAGACTCTTAAGTTGGGTACCACCAGCCTTCTGGTCACATGAGTACCATCACATTCAGTTGATCAACTACTCTAATCCAAGCCAAAAGAGCATTTCCCTAACAAAACATGCTTCACTTGTCAGCCTCACCATGAGCTTTCATTAATTCCCTGGCCTTCCTGTACAGAGTTAACCAAAATGAAACAAATTTCAGCAGTAATCCCAGCACCATCAGCTATATGGAAGGATGTCACTCGGCAGTCGGCACGCTGGTCCAGCGTGCAACTGCCGGTCACTAGTATGTCAGTGTATGCCGTTCATGCTTGCAAAACGTATACTCAAAAGAGATAAATACAAGACAGTAGATTACCGTAGCTCTCTCTCGACCTCTGTGTTTCCAGGATCCAACTTTTGAGCGTCCAGGAGAGCATCACAAGCTTGTTTATACTCCTAGATGTAGAGCAAAACAAAGGAACATGAGCAACTATATAGACTGCACAGTACGGAAACACAATGGCAAGCTGGACATGTAGTAACTCACTTTGAGTAGCATGTGAGCTGCAGCCTGACGGTAGCAAGCTTTCACCCAGTTAGGTCGCAGCATTCTGCATCTGAGAGCATCTGACAGAGCACCTTCACCATCATCCAGCAGCAGTTTGCAAAGACTCCTGTTCGCGTACAATGTTGCACTCGGCGCGACATCTATTGCCTATGGTCAAACATAACAGGTTATACGATTATCATCTCATCGTGGCAGGTTAATTAGTCCCGCAGAATAATATTAATCCGATAGAAATGCTTAATAATGGCAAATCAACAGCTAATAAGCAGGAAACTAGAGAACAATATTAGAAAACTGTTCAGCAAACAAATCATATTCTGCAATTGGTTCCCTGTTAATAGAAAAAAAAAACTTCTAAGCCACCATGCTTTTGATAAGGTTTAAGGGGCTTACCACACCATATGCTTTTGATGCCACCTTGTAGTCCTTCAGCCTGAATAAATGATCTGCATGTGCCTTGAGTGTAGCTTTTGTTTGTTCAAGCTGCCTTCCATCCTGAATGATTAAACAATGGAAAAAAAATGAAGGAATGAAGCATCATTTCAAAGACATTCCGATTAAAATAGACACTTCACAACTCAGTTACACATTCTTCATAGCTTGGTATCTAGATATGCTTATGCTGCAATACAAAGTGCACATTATGTTACACAGCAAAAGGCAGCAGTTACTCACACAAGATTTTAATCACAAGAGGAAAAGGTCCAACATAATTTAGAATTAATATGTCAAATTATTACTATATGTTACTAAAACAGCATATACATGGGTGTATTTCACAGTTCACAACTTCAAATCCACAATAAAGGAACCATGCTTCGAGCTATGTACAAGCATTATGCTTGTAAAGCATTTCTGGATCTTAAAGGCTGCGGATGACAAACAGTTTACAGCAGTTCATTGGATCGATACTGAATAACCAAGTTTTTTTTAACCAATGAACAGCCGACAACAAATAAGGGGTCCCAGTCTGGTCCTTCCGATTTAGAATTGGTAGTTTGTTCTCAAGAGCTTTAACTACTTCAATTTTATTGTTTTGGCAAGGTGATGCTCTAAAGAAAACCCCATAAAAAAGTCACGATACTATTTTTAAATGTGATGATCTCATCCATATATAGTAACTCCAAGTCATAACAGTTGATGGACAAATTCAGGACTGGCGAACAAAAAATATGACCAGGAATTCAAGTAAATTTTATCTACAGAGCATAACAGCAATAAATAACGTACCAGTGGCTTTGCACTTTCAAATTTTGCATGCGAGATGATTCCATCTATACTCCAGTTTGGGATAGTTGGTATTGGGGAAGTCAAAGGAAACAACATTTCAACTTCTTCCATGCAGTCACGTTTAGCAGCAAGCTCTATTGGTAAGTTACCATACTGGGCAACAAAAGGAAAAGTGTCAACTCTTTTGAAATTAAAGGACCCTCTAGAATGCAGTAAAAGAATATGAACATTATGAATGAAAAGATATAAACCATATAGGAAACTATAGTACCATGGGTCTACATAATACTGGTACAAAATGTTTCAACCAGGATTCATCCCAGCAAGCATTTCTAAATTCTAGTAGCAATTCAAACAGTCAACATACTCCTACAGCATACCAAAAGGCTTCCTTCAGCAAGGAACTAAAAACAGGTATTTCAGCAATAGTTGAGATTGAGAGGTAACATGGATTTTTAGTGGCATAACCTTTACGAGTCCCTATGAATTATATAGATAAAACTATAAGGAAAAGTAGCTACATATGAATTACGATTATTGAAAGCACAAATATAATTTGACACTTCAGAGTAAATGAACGAATACCAACAATTAGGATGAAGAAAACAACATAAAGTAAGCTGAATACATACATCCAAACGCAGCCTAAGCGAATTCAAATCATTTTGGTGATTGCTGGATGAGTATATTTGATAAATGTGGATACCCTGAATGCTGCATTATGAGATCTCAGTATCTCATCAAATGTTAAGTTAAGCACCGACCTCGTATCTATATCTTGGGTACTTGTGGCCTTGTGGACTCCATACAAGGACATCCACCAAATTCAAAAACATTTCAGACTAAGGATACAAATATACATTATTGCACAGAACAGAGCATGTTGTTCTAGAAGAACCCAAAATTTCCTACTTCATTCCAAAATATTTGATGATATTGTTTTCTCCTAAGTCAAATTTCTTGAAGTGCAATTTGGTTTGGTAGATGTTGGTAAATCTATGAAGGGGAGCCTTGGCGCAGTGGTAAAGCTGCTGCCTTGTGACCTCATGGTCACAGGTTCAAGTCCTGGAAACAGCCTCTTGCAGAAATGTAGGGAAAGACTGCGTACAATAGACCCAAAGTGGTCGGACCCTCCCCAGACCCTGCGCAAGTGGGAGCTACATGCACTGGGGCTGCCCTTTAGATGTTGGTAAATCTATCTATAATTTGTTGAAACTCAAAGAATTTGGGTTGTGACAAAACTAGAGCGTCAAATATTTTCAAGCAGAGGGAATAGTCAACAACAGTGATATGCATTCGTTGATATAAACCTTTAAACTCGGAGCTCACACACCTACCTTTTGCCTACACATGCAATATTTTGGTAGGTGTGTGCAACTTCTCATGGCACAGTCAAAAGACTAAAAGCAACTTAAATTCATATCAGTACAGGTTTCAACAGAATACATTTAAAAAATATAGAGAACATACAGCATCAGGAATATTAGGATCCGCTCCTGCCTTTAACAGAAACTTCACAAAGTTTGTATAGCCTCCCCACCCTGTAGTGAACACTAAGGGAGTCATCGGAAGGGAGCTCCCTCGGTTGACATCAGCACCACCCTGTAAAAAGGATTGTGGAATAGAACGTGTCACGGCTCCCTCTCCATGTAGATTGACACAAAAGCATGGCTGAGATGGTAGAACATAGCGATGAACGGATATGGAAAACAGAATACTGGCCTTGATCAGCAGCTTCATGCACTTCAAAGAACGGTAAAGAAGGGCACCCATCAGGGCAGTACCAATTCCGACGACAGTGGCGTTAGGCTGCCAAGAGTAATAATTGTTATAAAATACAAAGGAACAAAGAAATGGATTATGAGCTGCCATAAATTGTCAATCCAAGTAGCCGACAAAATAAAAACAAGCTATCTATGCAAATCAAATCTAGAAAACAAAAAAAGAAATGGTAAGAGTTATATACATCTGCATGGTGTTCCAACAAAATCTTCACTGTTTTATCTTGTTCATTAGTAGCAGCTTGATGGAGTGGTGTACCACGGCCACAGTCTATGTCAACAGGTACTCCTTTTGAAAGTAGGAACTCGGTGACCGTACAGCTTCCTGTGGTGAATAAAATAATTGCAATAGTCATGTGGCTACGCATCTAAGTGTACAGCAGCAAGTAACTATTACTATAATGACCACCCTGGTGTAAATCATAGATGGGCAAAAATTAACAACTTTGACTAGCTATAAATCTATATTAACCATATGAAAAATGATCACAAAACTTTTCTTCTACGATATTATTAGAGTAAAGGAACCATACCCATAGTGTCCTACACAAAGATACGCTTTGTAATACAAAAACAAATTGCATGGGTGAGGGGCCAAGAGAGCTACCTATGCATGCCGCATGGTGGAGAACTGTGCGCCCTTTAGCATCTGACTTTGTTAGATCACCGCCATGATCAAGCAAATACTTCACAGTAGAAACATCGCCAGACTGAGCAGATGACATAAAGGGTGTCACACCTGCAAAGTCTGCAATCAAAAAGCACAACAACGCAATTCAGACATCTCATGGTGCGAAACATAGACATGACAGGTGCCAATTTCCAGAAAAAAGAAGGAAGAGTTAGAGAAAGACCTCCTACTCCAGGAGCAGGAGCATTCACATCTCCCCCGAGTTCCTCCACCAAGTATTTGCAAACCTCAAGATGCCCTCCGACAGCTGCGATGTGCAGCACACCAATGCCACCACCCATGTCGAAAGAGAAGATCACCCTTGGGTCATCGAGACTCTTTACAGTACCTTTCACCCAAAGTAAACACCCAAGCATCAATACACTGATGAATCAAACTGCCAAATCATAGCTAGCTACAACCAAAAGAAAAGAAGCCCACATGTGTTGCATATATGGACAAGAACCTCACTAAGTCAAGCAAGGATGCAATCATGCAAACTGGTGAGCTTTAGAGTACCCTTGACCCCTCCTTAGTTCAACCAAATGAGGTATATTTGTGATTTTGGAAATTCAGTTGACTTGATCGAACCAAAGAGGGTTCGAGGGTGCCCTGAAGGCTTCCCATTTCCACTCATGTCAAGGGACTTGTTCACGTCCTGGACACACAGTCAATCAGTGCATGGACTTGACAAAAAGAATAGTGACCTGATCGTAAGATGTGCCCCCGTGCAAGCACTTGTTTTGACCAAATTCTGAATAACTCGCCTTCCCCTTTGAACAGTCCAAAAGACCACAACCGCAGAAAAAGATTATTTAATGCAGAGGATAATTACTGCTGTATACGCCAGATTTTACACTTAATCGACTAGAATGCGAAAGCTGACACCAAATTAACAAGACAATCATAGTAGGAGTACCAGTCTACATACATACAGCATAATAATAAGATGGCCCACCATCATACTGCTCCACACAGGTGCGGAAACCCTCCCCAGTTGAGAGAGCAATTTCTGTTTTCATAATTCAGAGGAAAATCGCAGCGTGCACCTAATTTTACACTTAACTGCGCGCAATACATACAGCATAATAACAACAAGATAACCCGCCCTCATAGCCGCGCTCCACGCAAGCGCAGGAGGAAACCTAAATTACGATAACAAGGGAGGGGTCATTCCTACTTTCCTAGTGTCCTGCGAATTGAATAGGGCCCAAATTGGCGCGGCTAAGGAACAATGGTGGCATTCGCATAGTCCAGCCGCCGGGGATTGGATGGCCGCGGCAGCCGGAAGCAAAACCCTAACCCGGTCGAACAGATTACGGCCTCGCGAGGCGGGGAAAAGCTGGGGAACGTGGGAGGGGGCGGAGGGAGAGGAGAGGCTGACCTCGGAGGCGCCGGAGGTCGCCGTCGAACGCCGCCCGCATGGCCGCGTCCTGACCTGCACACACACACACAAAGCAAAATCAGAGAGAGAGAGAGAGAGAGAGAGAGAGGAGGAGGAGGAGGAGGAGGAGGAGGAGGAGGAGCTGGGGGAGGCTGGCCGTACTGGTGCCGCCGCCGGAGCTGCGGGTGTAGACGAAGGGCGCAGCCATGGGCGGCCCCTCTCGCTCTGGCGCTGGCAAAGGCAGCAGCAGGGAGGCTTCCGGAAGAAGGGAAGGCTTTGCCAATTGCGAGCGAGTTTTTTTTTTCTTTTCTTTTGAATGAACTGGTGGAATGCAAGCGGGCTTTTGGGCTTTGAGCGAATTCCTTATTTGGCCCTTTCTTAAAATTTGGTTCCCTATTTGGCCCAAAAAACTATTTTCTTCCTTATTTGACACCCAAAGTAAAATTTGTTCCCTATTTGACACTTCTGTCTATTTTGACCACTAACGGTGTTAAGTGCAACGTGAAAAGACCATTCTACCCCTGATGTTATACATGGCTAAAAAAGATGGTTCGGTTCTTCAGCATGACAGGCTTGCAACTCCTCGCATTCGGACATATACTACTGTACTGCAGATAAAAACACGGTATGCATCCATGCATGCATGAGGGACTTTAGAAGCACCACCGTACCGTTCATGCTGCATGTATTAACGTGCGTACGTACCGTCAGCCTCTCGCGAATGCATGTACTAACGTACTCCCTCCGTAAAGAAATATAAGAGCGTTTAGATCACTAAAGTAGTAATCTAAACATTTTTATATTTATTTACAGAGGGAGTACAAGCTACACTCCTAGCTAGCTAGTTAACTCTTTGACGTACGCAGATGCAAATACATATGCACCAGCCGCGGCCTGTTGGAGTTAATCACAATTAACTTGAATTAGTTTGAGTTAACCATCTTAGCACACGTACTATACGCACGGAAAGATGAATGATTAGAAGCGGGCTATTCGATGAATCGATCCATGCATGAAATATATACACTAGTGAATATACATGCAGGAAAAACTTTCAGCAAGGCACTTTAAGAAAGATTGTTTTTTCAACCTTGTATGGCATCAGGGGTAGAATGGTATTTTCATATTGGACTTAACACTGTTTGTGGCCAAACTAGACAGAAGTGTCACAAAAGGAACAAATTTTACATTTGGGGTCAAATAGGGAAGAAAAACTTGTTTGGGCCAAATAAGGAAGCAAACTTTAAGAAAGGACCAAATAAAAAATTCTCTCTTGGCTTTTGGCCAGCGCTCCCTGCCTCGCTCTGCTTGGTTTGGGGCTCGCTCGAGGCTGGACCCGGTGCACGGCCGCGGTTCCTGGACCCGGTTGACGGGAGCGTCCGCTGGGGAGAGGAAGGCAGCGGGGTGTGTGTGTTGGAGTCACTGTGACTGATTAGTCTGTACCCAAGGTCGATAGCATGGGTGACCCACACGCGAGCTTGGAATCTCATCGGGGCAATGCTGGTTGCTGGGTGGCGGGTAAAGATGGGACGAGTGAGAGTAGGCCAGTAGCAGCAGTGTGGGGAGGGGAGGTTGCGTGCGTGGGTGGGCATAGCGCGCCGATCAAAGCTCCTGCTGCTGCTTGGACAGGCCAGCTCTTCTCTGTCTTTGACGTGCGTGGGTGTACAATTTTTATTTTTTTGGATTTGCACAAACTGTAGCCTATTGAAATGCTAGTATGGAAAAAAAATTGCGGTGTTACTAGTATGGAACTTCACAAATTTTTTTTTTTCAGAATAGTAATGTACTCCCTCCGTCCCATGGGGCAGAGCAGAGGGAGCATATCGTATTGTAAAAACTGAGTATGCTTCTATATTACTAAGTCGTTTCTAAAATTGTCGTTTTTTTTGAAGTACCCACGACTACATTATTGAGACTAGTCAAAAATCTTCATTTTCTCTTTAAGAAATCTATTGATAGTCAAATTTGGCAGATTAAAAATATGGATCATGATGCTAATGTGCTAAGCTGAAGATTGTTTTTTAACCGAAGATATACACACGCTAATGGAGTTGAGGAGGTAAGAGTACAGGAAGTTGAAGATTTAGACTCCAGTTTTGTTCACGTACAACCACCATCAGGTATAAGATGAAGACGGGGCTACGGTTGAGATATGCTTGATTATTTTGGAGCACAAAGAGGAGCGGACGTCGCTGGTTATACTGTTTTTATTATAAGGAAACCAGGTTTCTGTTCAGATTTTGAATGTACAGATAAGGACCAAATCCTGTAAAAGAGAGTTGTAACCAGATTGGTCTCCTGATCGATCAAAGGATCAAAGTCCGGATCGCCCTATATATACATAGGGTCAGAGCCCGGTAGAGGGACACCCAACATTGACAAAACCATATCTACTTTATTTCCACGCACAGCTTTTCTTTTTCGTTCATTTTCCCCCCCATCGACTCCTCTGTTTTTGCCTGCAAATTCAGAGATTGCCGTGGTGGTAGGCCAACCCTACGCTGCTGCACCCGGAAAACGGGACCTAGACGTCGCTTAGGTTCCGTTTGCCATTGATCCGTTGAAGATTCGTCCAGAAGAATCAAGTTTTCTTTGAGATCAGCAAGAAGAAGGCCGTTCTGCTCCTCATACAGCAAAAGACAGCAAAAGAAAAGACCGGCTAGATTGTTGATCTGTTGTGTTGCCGTGCAAACGATTTTCCCATCAACAAAATCTAAATCCAAATGGAGTTGTTGTGCTCCGTCTCGCCTTCTGCATTTGAACGCCCAGAGTTTGTGCCCTCAAGTTCTGCAAGCCCCGAGTTCGTGCTTGAGAACAAGCAATGGGTTAAGCTTGGGCGAGTTGATATGTCTCCGTCGTATCTACTTTTCCAAACTCGTTTGCCCTTGTTTTGGACTCTAATTTGCATGATTTGAATGGAACTAACCCGGACTGACGCTGTTTTCAGCAGAATTGCCGTGGTGTTATTTTTGTGCAGAATGAAAAGTTCTCGGAATGACCTAAAACATCACGGAGATAAGTTTTGGAATTAATAAAAAATATTGGCGAAAAAATTAGCAACATGGGGCCCACACGCTAGCCACAAGGGTGGGGGGCGCCCTCCGACCTTGTGGGCCCCCTGGACCTCCATCGACCTCAGCTCCAACTCCATATATTCTCTTTCGGGAGGAAAAAAATCAGAGAGAAGGATTCATCACGTTTTACGATATGGAGCCGGCGCGTTCTTCCTCGGGAAGGCAAATCCGGAGTCCGTTCGGGGCTCCGGAGAGGGAATCCGTCGCCATCGTCATCATCAACCATCCTTCATCACCAATTTCATGATACTCACCGCCATGCGTGAGTAATTCCATCGTAGGCTTGCTGGACCGTGATGGGTTGGATGAGATTTACCATGTAATCGAGTTAGTTTTGTTAGGGTTTGATCCCTAGTATCCACTATGTTCTAAGATTGATGTTGCGATGACTTTGCTATGCCTAATGCTTGTCACTAGGGCCCGAGTGCCATGATTTCAGATCTGAACCTATTATGTTTTCATGAATATATTTGTGTTCTTGATCCGATATTGCAAGTTATAGTCACCTACTACGTGTTATGATCCGGCAACCCCGGAGTGACAATAGTCAGGACCACTCCCAGTGATAACCGTAGTTTGAGGAGTTCATGTATTCACTAAGTGCTAATGCTTTGGTCCGGTACTCTATTAAAAGGAAGCCTTAATATCCCTTAGTTTCAAATAGGACCCCGCTATCACGTGTGGGTAGGACAAAAGATGTCATGCAAGTTCTTTTCCATATATAAGCATGTATGACTACATTCGGAATACATGCCTACATTATATTGATAAATTGGAGCTAGTTCTGTGTCACCCTATGTTATAACCGTTGCATGATGAATGACATCCGACATAATTATCCATCATTGATCCATTGCCTACGAGCCCGTTTCATATTGATCTTTGCTTCGTTACTTTTCCGTTGCCACTATTTCAATTACTACGAAACTACTACTGTTACTTTTGTCACCGTTACGGTTACTTCCATTCTACTTTGCTACTAAATATTTTGCTGCAGATATTAAGTCTTTTAGGTGTGGTTGAATTGACAACTCAGCTGCTAATACTCAAGAATATTCTTTGACTCCCCTTGTGTCGAATCAATAAATTTGGGTTGAATACTCTACCCTCGAAAACTGTTGCAATCCCCTATACTTGTGGGTTATCAATATGCCAGCAAAATTTAGGTTAAAAGCAGAAGTATTGGCATCGCCGATATCTATGTGGACAAGTTCGAGGCTATTTCCAGTTCTATCGAGAGAAGAACAGATGTTCCAACGGTAATTGTGCAGAAGCCATACGCCATAGATCCCATGATTGTTCTGTGAATTTTGGGCGATGTTTGTGTTTTATCGCTCCTTTCACTGTAAGTAGCTATCATAAAACTATGCTTCTAAGATGCATCGGTGAACTTCTTACTAGGTTTTGGTTTTAGACCTCACAGAAGCAAGATTTTTCACCTTTTCAGCTCACCATTTTGTCTTTCCATTCCTTTTCTAGGTTAGAGTATCTCCAGCCGTTGGCCCCCCGGGGGCTTGAAAAATCGCCGTCTGGGGGCGAACCTATTGGGGAACGTAGTAATTTCAAAAAAAATCCTACGCACACGCAAGATCATAGTGATGCATAGCAACGAGAGGGGAGAGTGTTGTCTACGTACCCTTGTAGACCGTAAGCGGAAGCGTTTAATCAACGCGGTGATGTAGTCGTACACCTTCACGATCCGTCCCGATCAAGTACCGAACGTACGGCACCTCCGCGTTCAGCACACGTTCAGCTCGATGACGTCCTCGCCTTCTCGATCCAGCAAGAGGGGCGAAGTAGTAGATGAGTTCCGGCAGCACGACGGCGTGGTGTCAGTGTTGGTGAAGAACAATCTTCGCAGGGCTTCGCCTAAGCACTACGAAAACTATGACGGAGGATAAACTAGAGGGGACGGGGTTGCCGGCACACGGCTTGGTGTTTCTTGATGTGTCTTGGGTGCTAGCCCTGCCCCTCTATTTATATGTTGAGCCCTGGGGTCGAAACTTGGAGTAAAAGCCTCCTTAAAGTCGGTTTTGCCCGAAAGGCAAGAGTCCTACACGGACTCCAGGGCTAGACGCCAGGGTTCCCGGCGTCTACCCCCTAGACAACAGGGTTCCTGGCGTCTAGCCTCTGGTCTCCGTAAAACTTCCTTTTGCACTTTCCAAAAGCCTCGTGGCTTTCCCCTTTGGCCCAAATAACGTGTTCTCGTACCCAAACATTTCGGGAAACATTCGGAACCCCTTCCGGTGAATTTCGGAACCCTTCCGGAGATTAAACACTATTATCCCATATATCAAACTTTATCTCCGGACCATTCCGGAGTTCCTCGTCATGTCTGTGATCTCATCCGGGACACCGAACAACATTCGGTTACCAGCATACATAACTCATATAATACTATATCGTCAACGAACGTTAAGCGTGCGGACCCTACGGGTTCGAGAACTATGTAGACATGACCGAGACACCTCTCTGGTCAATAACCAATAGCGGAACCTGGATGCCCATATTGGCTCCTACATATTCTACGAAGATCTTTATCGGTCGAACCGCATAACAACATATGTTTTTCCCTTTGTCATCGGTATGTTACTTGCCCGAGATTCGATCGTCGGTATCTCAATACCTAGTTCAATCTCGTTACCGGCAAGTCTCTTTACCCGTTCCGTAATACATCATTCCGCAACTAACTCATTAGTTGCAATGCTTGCAAGGCTTATAGTGATGTGCATTACCGAGTGGGCCCAGAGATACCTCTCCGACAATCGGAGTGACAAATCCTAATCTTGAAATACGCCAACCGAACAAGTACCTTCGGAGACACCTGTAGAGCACCTTTATAATCACCCAGTTACGTTGTGACGTTTGGTAGCACACAAAGTGTTCCTCCAGTAAACGGGAGTTGCATAATCTCATAGTCATAGGAACATGTATAAGTCATGAAGAAAGCAATAGCAACATACTAAACGATCAAGTGCTAAGCTAACGGAATGGGTCAAGTCAATCACATCATTCTCCTAATGATGTGATCCCGTTAATCAAATGACAACTCATGTCTATGGCTACGAAACTTAACCATCTTTGATTCAACGAGCTAGTCAAGTAGAGGCATACTAGTGACACTCTGTTTGTCTATGTATTCACACATGTATCATGCTTCCGGTTAATACAATTCTAGCATGAATAATAAACATTTATCATGAAATAAGGAAATAAATAATAACTTTATTATTGCCTCTAGGGCATATTTCCTTCAGTCTCCCACTTGCACTAGAGTCAATAATCTAGATCACATCGCCATGTGATTTAACATCAATAGTTCACATCATCATGTGATTAACACCCATAGTTCACATCGTCATGTGATCAACACCCAAAGGGTTTACTAGAGTCAATAATCTAGTTCACATCGCTATGTGATTAACACCCAAAGAGTACTAAGGTGTGATCATGTTTTGCTTGTGAGAGAAGCTTAGTCAACGGGTCTGCCATATTCAGATCTGTATGTATTTTGCAAATTTCTATGTCAACAATGCTCTGCACCGAGCTACTCTAGCTAATTGCTCCCACTTTTAATATGTATCTAGATCGAGACTTGGAGTCATCCAGATCGGTGTCAAAGCTTGCATCGACGTAACCCTTTACGACGAACCTTTTGTCACCTCCATAATCGAGAAACATATCCTTATTCCACTAAGGATAATTTTGACCGCTGTTCAGTGATCTACTCCTAGATCACTATTGTACTCCCTTGCCAAACTCAGTGTAGGGTATACAATAGATCTGGTACACAGCATGGCATACTTTATAGAACTTATGGCTGAGGCATAGGGAATGACTTTCATTCTCTTTCTATCTTCTGCCGTGGTCTGCCTTTGAGTCTTACTCAATTTCACACCTTGTAACACAGGCAAGAACTCTTTCTTTGACTGTTCCATTTTGAACTACTTCAAAATCTTGTCAAGTTATGTACTCATTGAAAAAACTTATCCAGCGTCTTGATCTATCTCTATAGATCTTGATGCTCAATATGTAAGCAGCTTCACCGAGGTCTTTCTTTAAAAAACTCCTTTCAAACACTCATTTATGCTTTACAGAAAATTCTACATCATTTCCGATCAACAATATGTCATTCACATATACTTATCAGAAAGGCTATAGTGCTCCCACTCACTTTCTTGTAAATACGGGCTTCACCGCAAGTCTGTATAAAACCTTATGCTTTGATCAACTCATCAAAGCGTATATTCAAACTCCGAGATGCTTGCACCAGTCCATAAATGGATCGCTGGAGCTTACACACTTTGTTAGCTCCCTTTGGATCAACAAAACCTTCCGGGTGCATCATATACAACTCTTCTTCTAGAAATCCATTCAGGAATGCAGTTTTGTTTATCCATTTGCCAGATTTCATAAAATGCGGCAATTGCTAACATGATTCGGACAGACTTAAGCATCGATACGAGTGAGAAAATCTCATCATAGTCAACACCTTGAACTTGTCGAAAACATTTTTGCGACAATTCGAGCTTTGTAGATAGTAACACTACTATCATCGTCCGTCTTCCTCTTGAATATCCATTTATTCTTGATGGCTTGCCGATCATCGGGCAAGTCAACCAAAGTCCATACTTTGTTCTCATATATGGATCCCATCTCAGATTTCATGGCCTCAAGCCATTTCATGGAATCTAGGCTTATCATCGCTTCCTCATAGTTTGTAGGTTCGTCATGGTCAAGTAACATGAACTCCAGAATAGGATTACCGTACCACTCTGGTGCGGAACGTACTCTGGTTGACCTATGAGGTTCGGTAGTAACTTGATCCGAAGCTTCATGATCATCATCATTAACTTCCTCACTAATTGGTGTAAGCATCACTGGAACTGATTCCTGTGATGAACTACTTTCCAATTCGGGAGAAGGTACAATTACCTTATCAAGTTTACTTTCCTCCCACTCACTTCTTTTGAGAGAAACTCCTTCTCTAGAAAGGATCCATTCTTAGCAACAAAGATCTTGCCTTCGGATCTGTGATAGAAGGTGTACCCAACATTTTGGGTATCCTATGAAGATGCACTTCTCCGATTTGGGTTTGAGCTTATCAGGATGAAACCTTTTTCACATAAGCATTGCAACCCCAAACTTTAAGAAACGTCAGCTTAGGTTTCTTGCTAAACCACAGTTCATATGGTGTCGTCTTAACGGATTTAGATGGTGCCCTTTTTAACGTGAATGCAGCTGTCTCTAATGCATAACCCCAAAACGATAGTGGTAAATCGGTAAGAGACATCATAGATCGCACCATATTTAATAAAGTGTGGTTACGATGTTCGGACACACCATTATGCTGTGGTGTTCCAGGTGGCGTGAGTTGCGAAACTATTCCGCATTGTTTCAAATGAAGACTAAACTCGTAACTCAAATATTCTCCTCCACGATCAAATCATAGAAACTTTATTTTCTTGTTACGATGATTCTCTACTTCACTCTGAAATTCTTTGAACTTTTCAAATGTTTCAGACTTATGTTTCATTAAGTAGACATACTCATATCTGCTCAAATCATCTGTGAAGGTCAGAAAATAATGATACCAGCCGCGAGCCTCAACACTCATAGGAACGCATACATCGGTATATATTATTTCCAACAAGTCAGTAGCTCGTTCCATTGTTCCGGAGAACGGAGTTTTAGTCATCTTGCCCAAAAGCCACGGTTCGCAAGCATGAAATGATTCATAATCAAGTGATTCCAAAAGTCCATCTTTATGGAGTTTCTTCATGCACTTTACACCGATATGACCCAAACGGCAGTGCCACAAATAAGTTGCACTATCATTATTAACTTTGCATCTTCTGGTTTCAATATTATGAATATGTGTATCACTACGATCGAGAGTCAATAAACCATTCACCTTGGGTGTATGACCATTGAAGGTTTTATTCATGTAAACAGAACAACAATTATTCTTTGACTTTAAATGAATAACCGTATTGCAATAAACATGATCAAATCATATTCATGCTTAACGCAAGCACCAAATAACATTTATTTAGGTTCAACACTAATCCCGAAAGTATAGGGAGTGTGTGATACGTCCATTTTGCATCATGCTTTTATATCGATATTTATTGCATTATGGGCTGTTATTACACATTATGTCACAATACTTATGGCTATTCTCTCTTATTTTACAAGGTTTACATGAGGAGGGAGAATGCCGGCAGCTGGAATTCTGGGCTGGAAAAGGAGCAAATATTAGAGGCCTATTCTGCGCAACTCCAAAAGTCCTGAAACTCCACGGAATACCTTAAAATAAATAATAAAAAATCCTCGCCAAAGATGAAGGCCAGGGGGCCCACACCCTGTCCACGAGGGTGGGGGCGCGCCCCCCCTCCTAGGGCGCGCCCCCTACCTCGTGGGCCCCCTGGTGGCTCTCCGACGCCCATCTTCTGCTATATGAAGTCTTTCGTCCAGAAAAAAATCAGAAGCAACCTTTCGGGATGAAACTCCGCCGCCACGAGGCGGAACCTTGGCAGAACCAATCTAGGGCTCCGGCAGAGCTGTTCTGTCGGGGACACTTCCCTCCGGGAGGGGGAAATCATCGCCATCATCATCACCAACGCTCCTCTCATCGAGAGAGGGCAATCTCCATCAACATCTTCACCAGCACCATCTCCTCTCAAAACCCTAGTTCATCTCTTGTATCCAATTCTTGACTCCAAGTCCGGGATTGGTACTAGTAGGTTGCTAGTAGTGTTGATTACTCCTTGTAGTTGATGCTAGTTGGTTTATTTGGTGGAAGATCATATGTTCAGATCCTTTATGCATATTAATACCCCTCTGATTATGAACATGAATATGCTTTGTGAGTAATTACGTTGTTCCTAAGGATATGGGAGAAGTCTTGCTATTAGTAGTCATGTGAATTTGGTATTCGTTCGATATTTTGATGAGATGTATGTTGTCTAGCCTCTAGTGGTGTTATGTGAATGTCGACTACATAACACTTCACCATTATTTGGGCCTAGAGGAAGGCATTGGGAAGTAATAAGTAGATGATGGGTTGCTAGAGTGACAGAAGCTTAAACCCTAGTTTATGCGTTGCTTCGTAAGGGGCTGATTTGGATCCATATGTTTCATGCTATGGTTAGGTTTACCTTAATACTTTTGTTGTAGTTGCGGATGCTTGCAATAGAGGTTAATCATAAGTGGGATGTTTGTTCAAGTAAGAACGGCACCCAAGCACCGGTCCACCCACATATCAAAGTATCAAAGTACCGAACGCGAATCATATGAACGTGATGAAAATTAGCTTGATGATATTCCCATGTGTCCTCGGGAGCGCTTTTCCTATTATAAGAGTTTGTCCAGGCTTGTCCTTTGCTACAAAAAGGATTGGCCACCTTGCTGCACTTCATTTACTTTTGTTACTGGTTGCTCGTTACAAATTATCCTATCACAAAACTATCTGTTACCACTTATTTCAGTACTTGCAGAGAATACCTTGCTGAAAACCGCTTATCATTTCCTTCTGCTCCTCGTTGGGTTTGACACTCTTACTTATCGAAAGGACTACGATAGATCCCCTATACTTGTGGGTCATCAAGACTCTTTTCTGGCGCCGTTGCCGGGGAGTGAAGCGCCTTTGGTAGGTGGAATTTGGTAAGAAAAAATTTATATAGTGTGCTGAAATTTACTGTCACTTGTTACTATGGAAAGTAATCCTCTGAGGGGTTTGTTCGGGGTATCTTCACCCCGACCAGTAGAGCAAAGATTTGCTCCTCAACCTACTGAACCTACTGAAAATGAACATGAAAATATTTCCTTTGAATTTCCTTCGGGTATGATGGAAAAACTGCTAGCTAATCCTTTTGTAGGAGATGGAACAAAGAATCCTAATGAGCACCTAATATTTGTGGATGAAGTTTGTGGACTATTTAAGCTTGCAGGTATACCCGATGATATTGTTAAGAAGAAGGTCTTCCCTTTATCTTTGAAGGGAGATGCATTGACATGGTATAGGCTATGTGATGATACGAGATCATGGAACTATAGAAGACTGAAATTGGAATTCTATCAAAAATATTATCCTATGCATCTTGTTCATCGTGATCGCAATTATATATATAATTTCTGGCCTCGCGAAGGAGAAAGCATCGCTCAAGCTTGGGGGAGGCTTAAATCAATGTTGTATTCATGCCCCAATCATGAGCTCTCAAGGGAAACAATTATGCAAAATCTTTATGCTCGGCTTTCTGTCGCACCATGCTCGATACTTCTTGTGCTGGCTCTTTTATGATGAAGACTATTGAATTCAGATGGAATTTATTGGATAGAATTAAACGCAACTCTGAAGATTGGGACCTCGACGAAGGTAAGGAGTCAGGTATGACGCCTATGTTTAATTGTGTTAAATCTTTTATGGATACCGATATTTTCCGTAAGTTTAGCACTAAATATGGACTTGACTCTAAGATAGTAGCTTCTTTCTGTGAATCTTTTTCTACTTATGTTGATCTCCCTAAGGAGAAGTGGTTTAAATATCATCCTCCCATAGAAGTAAAAGTAGCTGCACCTATTAAAGTTGAAGAAAAGACTGTCACTTATAATGATCCTATTGTTCCTACTTCTTATGTTGAGAAACCACCCTTTCCTGTTAGAATAAGGGATCATGCTAAAACTTCAACTGTGGTTCGTAAAAGCAATATTAGAACTTATACACCTCCTAAGAAAGTTAAAGTAGAACCTAATATTGCTATTGTTAAAGATCTCTTGTCTGATAATATTGTTGGGCATGTTATTCAGTTCTGCGGTGAAACTGCCAGAATTGCTAAACCTTGTGCTAAAGATAAACATAGACCTGTGGTAGGCGTGCCTGTTATTTCTGTTAAAATAGGAGATCATTGTTATCATGGCTTATGTGACATGGGTGCTAGTGCTAGTGCAATACCCATTGATTTATACAAAGAAATTATGCATGATATTGCACCTATTGAGTTAGAAGAAATTGATGTCACAATTAAGCTTGCCAATAGAGATACTATTTCACCAATTGGGATTGTTAGAGATGTTGAAGTCTTGTGTGGGAAAACTAAATATCCTGCTGATTTTCTTGTTCTTGGTTCCCCACAAGATAGCTTTTGTCCCATTATATTTGGTAGACCCTTCTTGAACACTGTTAATGCTAAGATAGATTGCGAAAAGAATGTTGTTACTATTCGCTTGGTTGATATGATTCATGAGTTTAATTTCTCTAAATTTAGTAAACAACATCGTGAAGAAGAATTGCCTAGTAAGGATGAAATTATTGGTCTTGCTTCTATTGCCGTACCTCCTAGTGATCCTCTAGAACATTATTTGCTAGACCATGAAAATGATATGTTTATGAATGAAAGAAGGGAAATAGATGAAGTATTATTTAAATAGGAACCTATTCTGAAACACAATCTGCCTGTTGAAATCCTAGGGGATCCTCCTCCACCCAAGGGTGATCCCGTGTTTGAGCTTAAACCGTTACCTGATAATCTTAAATATGCTTATCTTGATGAAAAGAAGATATATCCTGTTATTATTAGTGCTAACCTTTCAGAGCATGAAGAAGAGAGATTATTGAAAACTCTGAAGAAGCACCGTGCTGCTATTGGATATACTCTTGATGATCTTAAGGGCATTAGTTCCACTCTATGTCAACATAAAATAAATTTGGAAGCAGATGCCAAACCAGTTCGTGATCCTCAACGACGTCTGAATCCTAAGATGAAAGAAGTGGTAAGGAAAGAAATACTAAAGCTTCTAGAGGCAGGTATAATTTATCCCGTTGCTGATAGTCAGTGGGTAAGTCCTGTTCATTGTGTCCCTAAGAAGGGAGGTGTTACTGTTGTTATTAATGATAAAGATGAATTGATTCCGCAAAGAATTATCACAGGTTATAGGATGGTAATTGATTTCCGCAAATTAAATAAAGCTACTAAGAAATACCATTACCCATTACCTTTTATTGATCAAATGCTAGAAAGATTATGCAAACATACACATTATTGCTTTCTAGATGGTTATTCTGGTTTCTCTCAAATACCTTTGTCGGCTAAGGATCAATCAAAGACTACTTTTACTTACCCTTTTGGTACTTTTTCTTATAGACGTATGCCTTTTGGTTTATGTAATGCACCTGCTACCTTTCAAAGATGCATGATGGCTATATTCTCTGACTTTTGTGAAAATATTTGTGAGGTTTTCATGGACGACTTTTCCGTCTATGGATCCTCTTTTGATGATTGCTTGAGCAATCTTGATCGAGCTTTGCAGAGATGTGAAGAAACTAATCTTGTCTTGAATTGGGAAAAGTGCCACTTTATGGTTAATGAAGGTATTGTCTTGGGGCATAAAGTTTCTGAAAGAGGTATCGAAGTTGATAAAGCCAAGGTTGATGCTATTGAAAAGATGCCATGTCCCAAGGACATCAAGGGTATAAGAAGTTTCCTTGGTCACGCCGGATTTTATAGGAGGTTCATTAAGGACTTCTCAAAAATTTCTCGGCCTCTGACTAATTTATTACAAAAAGATATACTATTTGTCTTTGATGATGATTGTGTAGAAGCATTTGAAATACTTAAGAAAGCATTGATCTCTACACCTATTGTTTAGCCACCGGATTGGAATTTACCCTTTGAAATTATGTGTGATGCTAGTGATTATGCTGTAGGTGCTGTTCTAGGGCAAAGAGTTGATAAGAAATTAAATGTTATCCATTATGCTAGTAAGACTCTAGACAATGCTCAAAGAAACTATGCTACTACTGAAAAGGAATTTTTAGCAGTTGTATTTGCATGTGATAAGTTCAGACCTTATATTGTTGATTCTAAAGTAACTATTCACACTGATCATGCTGCTATTAAATATCTTATGGAAAAGAAAGATGCTAAACCTAGACTTATTAGATGGGTTCTCTTGCTACAAGAATTTGATTTGCATATTGTTGATAGAAAGGGAGCTGAGAACCCCGTTGCAGACAACTTGTCTAGGTTAGAAAATGTTCTTGATGACCCACTACCTATTGATGATAGCTTTCCTGATGAGCAATTAAATGTTATAAATACTTCTCGTAGCACTCCATGGTATGCTGATTATGCTAATTACATTGTTGCTAAATTCATACCACCTAGTTTCACATACCAGCAAAAGAAAAAGTTTTTCTATGATTTGAGACATTACTTTTGGGATGACCCACATCTTTATAAAGAAGGAGTAGATGGTGTTATTAGACGTTGTGTGCATGAGCATGAACAGGAACAGATCCTACGCAAGTGTCATTCCGAAGCTTATGATGGACACGACCCTGGAGACAGAACTGCACATAAGGTATTGCAATCTGGTTTTTATTGGCCTACTCTCTTCAAGGATGCCCGTAAGTTTGTCTTATCTTGTGATGAATGTCAAAGAATTGGTAATATTAGTAGACGTCAAGAAATGCCTATGAATTATTCACTTGTTATTGAACCATTTGATGTTTGGGGCTTTGATTATATGGGACCTTTTCCTGCCTCTAATGGATATACACATATTTTAGTTGATGTTGATTACGTTACTAAGTGGGTAGAAGCTATTCCAACTAGTAGTGCTGATCATAACACCTCTATTAAAATGCTTAAAGAAGTTATTGTTCCGAGGTTTGGAGTCCCTAGATATTTAATGACTGATGGTGGTTCACATTTTATACATGGTGCTTTCCGTAAAATGCTTGCTAAGTATGATGCTAATCATAGAATTGCATCCCCTTATCACCCACAGTCTAGTGGTCAAGTAGAATTGAGTAATAGAGAGCTCAAATTAATTTTGCAAAAGACTGTCAATAGGTCTAGAAAGAATTGGTCCAAAAAACTTGATGATGCATTATGGGCCTATAGAACTGCATACAAAAATCCTATGGGTATGTCTCTGTATAAAATGGTTTATGGAAAAGCATGTCACTTACCTCTCGAACTAGAGCATAAGGCTTACTGGGCTATTAAAGAGCTCAACTATGATTTCAAACTTGCCCGTGATAAGAGGTTATTTGATATTAGCTCACTTGATGAATGGAGAACCCAAGCTTATGAAAATGCCAAGTTATTTAAAGAAAAAGTTAAAAGATGGCATGACAAAAGGATACAAAAGCGTGAGTTTAATGTAGGTGATTATGTATTGCTATACAACTCTCGTTTAAGATTTTTTGCAGGAAAACTTCTCTCTAAATGGGAAGGCCCTTACGTTATCGAGGAGGTCTATCGTTTCGGTGCCATAAAAATCAACAACTTCGAAGGCACAAATCCGAAGGTGGTAAACGGTCAAAGAATCAAACATTATATCTCAGGTAATCCCATAAATGTTGAAACCAATGTTATAGAAACCGTAACCCCGGAGGAGTACATAAGAGACACTTTCCGGAACGTTTCAGACTCCGAAAAGGAGTAGGTATGTGGTACGGTAAGTAAACCGACTCCAAAACAATTTTAAGGCAATATTTCTCCGTTTTGGAATATTTAGAAAAATAGAAAAATAAGTAGCAGTCCGGGAAGGACACGAGAGCTCCACGAGGGTGGAGGGCGCGCCCCCCTACCTCGTGGGCACCTCGTGTGCCTTCCGGACTCCGTTTTCTTGCACGATACGTATTTTGGTCTGTAAAAATTCATTATATATTCTCCCGAAGGTTTTGACTCCTGTATCACGCAAATATCCTCTATTTTTGTTTCGAGCTGTTGCTGCTGTAGATTAGACCAAGATGTCTTCTCAAGAGTCAGTCGGGGAGAGCCGGGTATCTAATCCGGCACTGGAACCAAGGGCGAACAGCGAAGATGACCCCTTTGGGCCAGCAACGGAGGAGGAGATGGAGGCTGACTTGATGAGAGTAGATGCCATGGAGGATCAAGAAGTCACTTCTCACTTCCGAGCTGGTTTCGCAATGGGGGAACTACAGAGCTCAGCTATTCCAAACTCGGTTATCCCTTCCAATGTTAGATTTCTTTCTTATGAAAATATGAAGAGGAGTGTCACTTGTTCTCCTGCAGCTATGCAACACCCTTGGGTGCAAGGAGCCTTAGCTATTATAGGAAAGCTTCGCAAGGAAATAATGGACCTCAAGCAGCAAGTCAATAAGCTCGAGGAGGAGAATCGTATCCTGAAGGGCATCATCACCAAGAATATTTCACCATCAACAAAGAAGGAGACATAATCATATGGGTATGGGCACTCCCCTTGGCAACTGCCAAGCTTGGGGAGGTGCCCTGGTATCGTATCACAACCACATCTCCTATCTTTACCGTTTTTCTTAGTTTGATCCTATTAGTAGTATCTTGATCTAGTAGAATAAAGTTTATGGCATGATTTAGTTTTGAGTTTTGCTTTATGATCTCTCTATGTAATCGAGTCCGTGAGCTATATAATAAAGATTAGTGTTGAGTCAAGGGCTTGATTATTTCGCCATGATCTTGAGTGAATAAAAGAAAGATAAAAAGAATAAAAAGAAATAGTAAGAGTTCATATTGATCTTATCCAGAGTAATGACTTCACATAGAAAGAGTATGATGATTAAAAGTTGTTGGGAGTTGGCAAACATAGCTTTGGTCATCGTTGCAATTAATAGGAAGTAATAAGGAAAGAGAGGTTTCACATATAAATATACTATTATTGACATCTTTTATGATTGGGAGCACTCATTAAAATATGACATGCTAAAGAGTTGATGTTGGACAAGGAAGACAACATAATGAGTTATGTTTTCTTATATCTGAGATAAAGTATATGGTCATGGATCCTCCAACATGTTGAGCTTGCCTTTCCCCCTCATGCTAGCCAAATTCTCAGCACCAAGTAGAGATACTACTTGTGCTTCCAAAAAACCCTTAAACCAGTTTTGCCATGAGAGTCCACCATACCTACCTATGGATTGAGTAAGATCCTTCAAGTAAGTTGTCATCGGTGCAAAGCAATAAAAATTGCTCTCTAAATATGTATGATTGATTGGTGTGGGAGAAATAAGCTTTATATGATCTTGTGATGTGGAAGAAATAAAAGCGACGGACTGCATAATAAAGGTTCATATCACAAGGGGCAATATAAAGTGACATTCTTTCGCATTAAGATTTTGTGCATCCAACCATAAAAGTGCATGGCAACCTCTGCTTCCCTCTGCGAAGGGCCTATCTTTTATTTATTATCTCCTACCTTATGCAAGAGTCATGGTGATCTTCACCTTTCTTTTTTCATTTTATCCTTTGGCAAGCACAGTATGTTGGAAAGATTCTGATTGATATATCTAATTAGATGTAGGGGGGCATGAGTTATTATTGTTGACATTACCCTTGAGGTAAAAGGTTGGGAGGCGAAACTATAAGCCCCTATCTTTCTCTGTGTCCGATTAAAACTCCGTAAACACAAGTATCGCGTGAGTGTTAGCAATTATGAAAGACTAAATGATAGTTGAGTATGTGGACTTGCTATTAAGCTCTGACATAGACTCTTTCTGATGTTATGATAAATTGCAATTGCTTCAATGACTGAGATTATGGTTTGTTGGTTTTCAATAAAGTTTATGATTCGTACTTTTGCTTTGTGAATAGATTATTACTTGAACATAAGGAATTGTATGACAAAATCTATATATGTTGCTGTTATGAGAATAATCATGATGCCTTCATGTCCGTATTTTATTTTTATCGACGCCTCTACCTCTAAACATGAGGACATATTTATTGTTATCAGCTTTCGCTTGAGGACAAGCGAGGTCTAAGCTTGGGGGAGTTGATACGTCCATTTTGCATCATGCTTTTATATCGATATTTATTGCATTATGGGCTATTATTACACATTATGTCACAATACTTATGGCTATTCTCTCTTATTTTACAAGGTTTACATGAGGAGGGAGAATGCCGGCAGCTGGAATTCTGGGCTGGAAAAGGAGCAAATATTAGAGGCCTATTCTGCGCAACTCCAAAAGTCCTGAAACTCCACGGAATACCTTACAATAAATAATAAAAAATCCTCGCCAAAGATGAAGGCCAGGGAGCCCACACCCTGTCCACGAGGGTGGGGGGCGCCCCCCCTCCTAGGATGTAACGCCCCTATTCGATGCGCCAGGTGTCTTCCAGTTATTCGTCGTTGTTGCCATGTCATTTGCTTGCGTGTTGCATTTTGCCATGTCATCATCTGCATTTCATCTGCATGTTTTTCAAAACTTGCATCCGATCCTTTTCCCCGTTGTCCGTTTCGCGATCCGACACTCCCACACACACCCGTCGCCCCTCTCAGACCTTGTTTCGTGAGCGGGAGAAAAACCTTCTCGGAATGGGTCGGTATTTGCTGAGTGGCCTTGGTATAGCATCGGCAGGCCGCCCGTCAAATTTTGTTCCATTTGGAGGTCGTTTGATGCCCCAACGGTTAACCGCATAGCCCGAAACCCCCTTTTGCTTTGCAGCCCAACACCCCTCCGAATCAGCCCACTAATCCAGCAAAACCCCCTCCATGCTCTCGGTCGTTCGATCATGATCGTGTGGGCGAAAACCGCACCTCATTTGGACTCTCCTAGCTCCCTCTACCTATAAATTAGTCCCCTCCCCCGAATTTTCGGGCCAACCCTAGATCAAATTCCCCCTCTCCGCGCCGGACATGTCAGTCTCCACCGGACACAGTCGCTGCCGCCGTCCGCGCCAATCCGGGCGTGCCACGTGGCATCCACCGCCGGCCCGCGAGGCCCATCCGCCGCCGCTCGCCTCCCGCGCGCCCGCCGCCGCCTGCGCCTCGCACCTCGCTACCGCCGCCCTCCGCCTCCATCGCCGGACCTCGCCGCCGCCGGCGACCTCGCCCGGCCACCCTCCGCCGCCGGTGCCGCCCTCCTCCGTCGCCCGTCGCCACCGGAACCCCACCTCCGCGCCCGAGTCCTCCCCGGCCCGTGCGCCGCCCGTCGCCCGCCATCCGCCGCCGCCTTGGCCGGAGCCGCCGCGCCGGAACCGCGCGCCCCGCCGGTCCCCGTCTCCCGCCGCCGCCTCCCGCGCCCCATCTCGCCGCCCAGCGCCGCCCCCTCGACGTTCGCGCCCGGATCCGCCCCGGAGCTGCCTCGCCCCCCCCCCCCGCATTTCTCCGGTGAGTTACCCCGGCCAACCTCGGAATCCGTGCTAGATCTGGAAGGTTGACCCCCCCCTCGATTTTCTCCAAGTCCCTAAATATTTGCATATTCTGATGCATACTTTTACATGTCATATCTCCTTGCGTACTGCTCCGTTTCGTGCGTGTAATATATCAAAATGTTCACCATGAGATGATCTTCATTTTGTTTCATTGTGCCATGTTCATTTGAGTTCATCTTGATGCTCTAATCATCGTTGCAAGAGTGCTATATGATGTTAACTGCTGACTGTTATCAGAACTTGATGATTTGTGTTTTTCGTTGCATTTTGTGTGTGCATCCTATGAGCATGAGCCCTACATGTGTTTTGATCTATGCCATGCCATCTTTACAGAGGTGCTTGTCTTGTATTTTTAGGATCTATATGGTGACTAGCACAAGCATGCAAAGTAGCCTCCATGATGTTGCTGATTTCTGTGACTTGGTGATTTCTGCCAAGTCCGAGTCTGTTATATTTTGTTGCCATGTAAACTTGCTGCTACCATGAGTTCTATGCATAATCTGGAGATGTTCACTAAGGATGTTTTGTTATACATGTTATGATCTATCCATTCATGCCCTTGTTTACATTTATAGCCTTCTGTAGCTTGTTGTTATCATGCTCCAAACTTGCTAAATAATCTTGCTATCAGCCTGTTAACTTTAAGTTCATTATTGCCATGGGTTTTGCTAGTGATCCATGTACCCTATGGACTTTCTCTTGCCATGCTTAGCTTCATATTTATGCCATCTTACTGTTGATTGACTCCACATGCCATGTAATGCTCTGTAGTGAGTGGTTCAAGCTCACCCACATGCCTACTTATCGTTGTTTCTGCCATGTGCTGTTATTTTCACAAAGTCTGAATCTGTCATATAACTTGCTATGTTTATATGGGTGCCATCATATCTTCTGTGCCTTTTTGGCTCATGTTCAGTAAGGGACTCTTGTTCTATGCTTTGAGTAGAATCATGCCATGCTCTAGTTTGCCATGATATGTTCCTGTATCATGTTGTTCGACAGCTCTAAACATTGCAACCTGATGTTATTTTTGCCATGTCCAGTAATTTCTGCTAAGTCCGTGAATCTGTTATTATTTGCAAACTTGCCATGTCCTTTTGAGCATGTTCTATTGATTTCTGGAGATAGCTCAGTGTTCATGTTTTGTCATGCTTTACCTGTAAATTATGTCCATGCCTTTTGTTATCATGTTGGAATGCTGTAGCATGTTGTTTTGATGCTTGCAAGATACCTAGTTGCTGTTATGGACAGATTGTTGCTATATATTGTTTGGAGTGTATGTGTTGCACCGTTGCTCCGTTTTGAGCATGCTCTATATGAAACTTGCTTAGAATCCCATGTAGTTTCATATTATCATGTTGCATCCTTGTTTTGAGGTGTTTGCTTGATGTTTGAATGCATTTTGCATCAATGCCATGTTTATTTTGTGTTGCTCATATTTTCTAGGCCGTAGCTCCGAATCTAATGAACTTTATATGTAACTTGACTGGAATTTCGTGTAGATCATCATGGTGCTCTTTAACTTGCTATTTAACAACTTCAACTTAATGCTTGTTCAGATCTGGACTAATTTCGAAATTTGCATCTGAGGACTTACCGGAATTGTTATATGTTGTTTCCGGCCTCATTTAAACTTGCTTTGATGTGTTGCTCTTATATGCATCATCTCTTGCCATGAGTAGCTTCATATAGCCTTTGTCATGCATCTTGCTTGGTTGTGCATCATGCCTTGTTCATGTGCGGTGTGTTTACCATGTTGTGTGCTTCTTCTCGATAGCTCCCGTTTCGTTGCGATCGTGAGGATTCGTGCGTCTATGCTTGGTTCGTCTTCGTGGCTTAATCTTCTTCATGGACTCGTTTTTCTTCCTAGCGGGATTTCAGGCAAGATGACCGTCACCTTGGATCTCATTACTACCATTGCTTTGCTAGTTGCTTCGTTCTATCGCTATGCTGCGTTACCTATCACTTGCTATTCAAGCCTCCCAAATTGCCATGTCAGCCTCTAACCTTCTCACCTTTCCTAGCAAACCATTTTTTGGTTATGTTACCGCTTTGCTCAGCCCCTCTTATAGTGTTGCTAGTTGCATGTGAAGATGAAGTTTGTTCCATGTTGGAACCTGGATATCATGTTTATGCTGGGATATCACAATATCTTTTATTAATTAATGCATCTATATACTTGGTAAAGGGTGGAAGGCTCGGCCTTATGCCTGGTGTTTTGTTCTACTCTTGCCGCCCTAGTTTCCGTCATACCGGTGTTATGTTCCCGGATTTTGCGTTCCTTACACGGTTGGGTGATTTATGGGACCCCCTTGACAGTTCGCTTTGAATAAAACTCCTCCAGCAAGGCCCAACCTTGGTTTTACCATTTGCCTCACCACCACCTGTACTTTTCCCTTGGGAGTCGCACTTCCGAGGGTCATCTTATTTTAGCCCCCCCGGGCCAATGCTTGTCTAAGTGTTGGTCCGAACCGAGCCACCTGCGGGGCCCCCTCGGGGAAACTCGAGGTCTGGTTTTACTCGTAGCCTATCTCATCCGGTGTTGCCCTGAGAACGAGATATGTGCAGCTCCTATCGGGATTGTCGGCGCATCGGGCGGTCTTGCTGGTCTTGTTTTACCATTGTCGAAATGTCTTGTAACCGGGATTCCGAGTCTGATCGGGTCTTCCCGGGAGAAGGAATATCCTTCACTGACCGTGAGAGCTTATAATGGGCTAAGTTGGGACACCCCTGCAGGGTATAAACTTTCGAGAGCCGTGCCCGCGGTTATGTGGCAGATGGGAATTTGTTAATGTCCGGTTGTAGAGAACTTGACACTTGAATTAATTAAAACGCGCCAACCGCGTGTGTAGCCGTGATGGTCTCTTCTCGGCGGAGTCCGGGAAGTGAACACGGTTTCTGGGTTATGTTTGACGTACGTAGGAGTTCAGGATCACTTCTTGATCATTACTAGTTGACGACCGTTCCATTGCTTCTCTTCTCGCTCTTGTTTGCGTATGTTAGCCACCATATCTTGCTTAGACGCTGCTGCAACCTCAGCACTTTACCCCTTCCTTACCCATTAAGCTTTGCTAGTCTTGATACCCATGGTAATGGGATTGCTGAGTCCTCGTGGCTCACAGATTACTACAACAACAGTTGCAGGTACAGGTTTTGCGATGATCTTGACGCGAGAGCGATGTTGCTTGTTTTGGAGTTCTTCTTCTGCTTCTTCTTCGATCAGGGGATAGGTACCAGGTCGACAGCCTGGGCTAGCAGGGTGGATGTCGTTTGAGCTTCTGTTTGTGTTTCATCCGTAGTCGGATGTTGATCTTATGTATGATGTATTGATGTATTCTTGTGGCATTGTAGGCCTCTTGTATGTATCCCCATCTATTATGTAATGTTGATGTAATGATATCCACCTTGCAAAAGCATTCCAATATGCGGGTCTATCCTTGGTGGGACCTTCGAGTTCCTCTCGGATAGGGTCTCATATTGGGCGTGACAAGTTGGTATCAGAGCCTCGACCGACTCTAGGAGCCCCCCTTGATTGATCATGTAGTTTGGTCATTGTCGAGTCTAGAAGAAAACTATTTTCGGAGTCTAGTTATATCAGAGAGTAGGAATTCTTTTTACTCCTCAGCCCCTTCGTCGCTCTGGTGAGGAATCTTGACATAGGTGTTTTGAATTACTTCTCTTCCCCTTCAAATTTTCTTTAGGATCACGCGGTTAGTTTCTCGTTCGTTGGTTCTCAGCTCTTTTCATCCGGTGCATTTCTCGTCCAGTTGACTCGAGCCTCTTCATCCTTGCCAAGTCCAATCCTCAGTTGTTTTCTTTTCCCACCCGCCCACCCCTTTTCTTCTCGGAGCCGGAGCCCGTAATCGAGTATCCATCCTACTCGTGCAAAGCCTTTGCATCCTTTCTACCAGTGTTTTCTCTCGAGATTATTCATCGGATTCCCCTTTCAAGTCGCCTTTGTTTTTCCCGCCCTCCCACCCTCTTCTTCCCGGAGCCTGAGTCTGTTTCGAGCATCAATTTCATTCGGATGGAGCCTCTTCAGTCTTCCTTCAATCATTTCAACCGGTGAATTCTCGCCTAGTTAATCATTGTTCATCTCATTTCCTTTTCTGGTGGATCCAATTCAAGTCTTTCGTTGTTTATCATATCCTTTTCCCTGAAGTGTTTTCCCTCTGTTCGTTCGCCTCTCGCCATTTAATCCTTCCGGAGTGCTGAAGACATCTCAGAAGATTCGTGTTTGTATCCAATTATTTCGAGGTTGTCACCTCATTCAAATCTTTCAATCGTTCTGGTGCATCATTTCTCATTCGACAATCCTTTTTCAATTGTGTTTTCTTTTAGTGGGCCCTAACCCACAGGTCTTTTCCCAGGATCTTACCAGACTCTTCTAATTATTCCGGAGCCATTCCTGATTCTTTCCAAGTGTGACGTAAGAATGAATTTCATCAGTCACATGCCTTCTCCAAGATTGTTTTCAAATTCTTTTCATTGTTGGCTGAACCTCTTCGTTTTTCATTCTACCGGAGTATCTCAGTAATTTTAGTGGTGTTTTTCGTCGTCATTTGAAGATCGAAGAAGAGTGTTTCCTCTAAAATTTTGCCCGTTCTCTTGAAGATTCATGGTTCTAGTTTCTTATTATCCTCTCGAATTATTCCATTTGTCAGATATTCTTTTCTTATCCATCCGGAGTATGTCAGGAGTTGTTTTTCATATCGTTTCGCCGGAGGCCATCATTCCAGCTATCGTTCTATATTTACCCCGGCGCATCTGTCAAGTATTCTTTAATCAGCTAGTTATCTCTTCGTTCTTCCGTATCTAAGTCCCCCTCAAGCATATTTACTCTTCTAATTCTTCCCGGTGATTCATTCTCTTTCATCAATCATTTTCTAACCCTAACGGTGGTTCGTTCAAGATTCTTTTTCTTTGATTATCACATTAATTCATTCGTTCTTTCCAATCCTACCGGTGGTTCATGAAGACTTTCTCAAGTTTTGTGCTATATTCTCCTAAATCATTTTCAAGGGGAATAAGTTGCATGCCAAATTCGCTTGTCATCAATTAAATTTGATGAAGGATAAGCATACAATAAATCTTATTCTTATTTCCTCTAAGTGATTAATCCCTTTCTACAGTGTTTGTTCTTGAGGAATAAATTCTAGTTCCAAGTGTTTTCATCTTTTCCGGAGTTCAAATTTCCTAGGCCATTTCGTCGGAACCGCCATCTAAATCATCGCAAGGCTGTAATCTTATTCTTTCATCCTTCAATTCTATCTCGTCATCCTTTTGTTACCGGAGTACTTCACGGTGGCTCGTCATGATTTAATTCTTTTCTCAAGTGTTCATCAAGATTCTTATCAAAGGAGCTCAAGTATCTTTCCTTCTTGCTTTTCGAAGTGCAAATAATTCTCTGTTTTCTTCTGAAGTGGAGTTTTGCATTTCTTCGTTCTCCTCAGCTATTCAATCTTTTTTCGATTGTGGTCGGTTATCACCTCATAATTTTGAGACGTTATCCATAAGTCCGCAACAAGCTTATTCTTTTCGTTGTTGATTTTCCCAACAACTCCATTCAATCCTTCCTTCTAAGTTCTTTTCATTCAATTCTTTCAATTCTTCCGGAGGCATTGCGTTGTTCATCTTCCCGTGCGTTTCTCGTTTCACCTCATCCTTTTCTCTTCCGTCTCGGTCCTAAGATCTCGGGACGAGATCTCTTGTTAGTGGAGGAGTGTTGTAACGCCCCGGATTCGATGCGCCAGGTGTCTTCCAGTTATTCGTCGTTGTTGCCATGTCATTTGCTAGCGTGTTGCATTTTGCCAGCATTTCATCTGCATGTTTTTCAAAACTTGCATCCGGTCCTTTTCTCCGTTGTCCGTTTCGCGATCCGACACTCCCACACGCACCCGTCGCCCCTCTCAGACCTTGTTTCATGAGCGGGAGAAAAACCTTCTCGGAATGGGTCGGTATTTGCCGAGTGGCCTTGGTATAGCACCGGCAGGCCGCCCGTTAAATTTCGTTCCATTTGGAGGTCGTTTGATGCCCCAACGGTTAACCGCGTAGCCCGAAACCCCCTTTTGCTTTGCCGCCCAACACCCCTCCAAATCAGCCCACTAACCCAGCAAAACCCCCTCCATGCTCTTGGTCGTTCGATCATGATCGTGTGGGCGAAAACCGCACCTCATTTGGACTCTCCTAGCTCCCTCTACCTATAAATTAGTCCCCACCCCCGAATTTTCGGGCCAACCCTAGATCAAATTCCCCCTCTCCGCGCCGGACATGTCCGTCTCCACCGGACACAGTCGCCGCCGCCGTCCGCGCCAATCCGGGCGTGCCACGTGGCATCCGCCGCCGTTCTCCGCCGCGGGCCCGCGAGGCCCATCCGCCGCCGCTCGCCTCCCGCGGGCCCGCCGCCGCCTGCGCCTCGCACCTCGCCGCCGCCGCCCTCCGCCGCCATCGCCGGACCTCGCCGCCGCCGGCGACCTCGCCCGGCCACCCTCCGCCGCCGGTGCCGCCCTCCTCCGTCGCCCGTCGCCACCGGAACCCCGCCTCCGCGCCCGAGTCCTCCCGGGCCCGTGCGCCGCCCGTCGCCCGCCATCCGCCGCCGCCTTGGCCGGAGCCGCTGCGCCGAAACCGTGCGCCCCGCCGGTCCCCGTCTCCCGCCGCCGCCTCCCGCGCCCCATCTCGCCGCCCAGCGCCGCCCCCTCGACGTCCGCGCCCGGATCCGCCCCGGAGCTGCCTCGCCGGCGCCCCCCCGCACTTCTCCGGCGAGTTACCCCGGCCAGCCTCGGAATCCGTGCTAGATCTGGAAGGTTGACTTCCCCCCCTCGATTTTCTCCAAGTCCCTAAATATTTGCATATTCTGATGCATACTTTGACATGTCATATCTCCTTGCATACTGCTCCGTTTCGTGCGTGTAATATAGCAAAATGTTCATCATGAGATGCTCTTCATTTTGTTCCATTGTGCCATGTTCATTTGAGTTCATCTTGATGCTCTAATCATCGTTGCAAGAGTGCTATATGATGTTAACTGCTGACTGTTATGAGAACTTGATGATTTGTCTTTTTCGTTGCATTTTGTGTGTGCATCCTGTGAGCATGAGCCCTACATGTGTTTTGATCTATGCCATGCCGTCTTTACATAGGTACTTGTCTTGTATTTTTAGGGTCTATGTGGTGACTAGCACAAGCATGCAAAATAGCCTCCATGATGTTGCTGATTTCTGTGACAGTGATTTCAAATCTCGAGTCTTATATTTTGTTGCCATGTAAACTTGCTGCTACCATGAGTTCTATGCATAATCTGGAGATGTTCACTAAGGATGTTTTGTTATACATGTTATGATTTTTCCATCCATTCCCTTTTTTGCATTTATAGCCTGCTGTAGCTTGTTGTTATCATGCTCCAAACTTGCTAAATAATCTTGCTATCAGCCTGTTAACTTTAAGTTCATTATTGCCATGGGTTTTGCTAGTGATCCATGTACCCTATGGACTTTCTCTTGCCATGCTTAGCTTCATATTTATGCCATCTTACTGTTGATTGACCCCACATGCCATGTAATGCTCTGTAGTGAGTGGTTCAAGCTCACCCACATGCCTACTTATCGTTGTTTCTGCCATGTGCTGTTATTTTCACAAAGTCTGAATCTGTCATATAACTTGCTATGTTTACATGGGTGCCATAATATCTTCTGTGCCATTTTGGCTCATGTTCAGTAAGGGACTTTTGTTCTATGCTTTGAGTAGAATCACGCCATGCTCTAGTTTGCCATGATATGTTCCCGTAGCATGTTGTTTGACAGCTCTAAACATTGCAACCTGATGTTATTTTTGCCATGTCCAGTAATTTCTGCTAAGTCCGTGAATCTGTTATTATTTGCAATCTTGCCATGTCCTTTTGAGCATGTTCTAGTGATTTCTGGAGATAGCTCAGTGTTCATGTTTTGTCATGCTTTACCTGTAAATCATGTCAATGCCTTTTGTTATCATGTTGGAATGCCTTTTGTTATCATGCAAGATACCTAGTTGCTGTTATGGACAGATTGTTGCTATATATTGTTTGGAGTGTATGTGTTGCACCGTTGCTCCGTTTTGAGCATGCTCTATATGAAACTTGCTTAGAATCGCATGTAGTTTCATATTATCATGTTGCATCCTTGTTTTGAGGTGTTTGCTTGATGTTTGAATGCATTTTGCATCAATACCATGTTTATTTTGTGTTGCTCATATCTCCTAGGCCGTAGCTTCGAATATAATGAACTTTATATGTAACTAGAATTTTGTGTAGATCATCATGGTGCTCTTTAACTTGTTGTTTAACAACTTCAACTTAATGCTTGTTCAGATCTGGACTAATTTCGAAATTTGCATATGAGGACTTACCGGAATTGTTATATGTTGTTTCCGGCCTCATTTAAACTTGCTTTGATGTGTTGCTCTTGTATGCATCATCTCTTGCCATGAGTAGCTTCATATAGCCTTTGTCATGCATCTTTCTTGGTTGTGCATCATGCCTTGTTCATGTGCGGTGTGTTTACCATGTTGTGTGCTTCTTCTCGATAGCTCCCGTTTCGTTGCGATCGTGAGGATTCGTTCGTCTACGCTTGGTTCGTCTTCGTGGCTTCATCTTCTTCATGGACTCGTTCTTCTTCCTAGCGGGATTTCAGGCAAGATGACCGTCACCTTGGATCTCATTACTATCATTGCTATGCTAGTTGCTTTGTTCTATCGCTATGTTGCGTTACCTATCACTTGCTATTCAAGCCTCCCAAATTGCCTTGTCAGCCTCTAACCTTTTCACCTTTCCTAGCAAACCATTGTTTGGCTATATTACCGCTTTGCTCAGCCCCTCTTATAGCGTTGCTAGTTGCAGGTGAAGATGAAGTTTGTTCCATGTTGGAACCTGGATATCATGTTTATGCTGGGATATCACAATATCTCTTATTAATTAATGCATCTATATACTTGGTAAAGGGTGGAAGGCTCGGCCTTATGCCTGGTGTCTTGTTCCACTCTTGCCGCACTAGTTTCCATCATACCGGTGTTATGTTCCCGGATTTTGCGTTCCTTACACGGTTGGGTGATTTATGGGACCCCCTTGACAGTTCGCTTTGAATAAAACTCCTCCAGCAAGGCCCAACCTTGGTTTTACCATTTGTCTCACCACCACCTATACTTTTCCCTTGGGAGTCGCGCTTCCGAAGGTCATCTTATTTTAGCCCCCCCACGGGCCAATGCTTGTCTAAGTGTTGGTCCGAACCGAGCCGCTTGCGGGGCCCCCTCGGGGAAACTCGAGGTCTGGTTTTACTCGTAGCCTGTCTCATCCGGTGTTGCCCTGAGAACGAGATATGTGCAGCTCCTATCGGGATTGTCGGCGCATCGGGCGGTCTTGCTGGTCTTGTTTTACCATTGTTGAAATGTCTTGTAACCGGGATTCCGAGTCTGATCGGGTCTTCCTGGGAGAAGGAATATCTTTCGTTGACCGTGAGAGCTTATAATGGGCTAAGTTGGGACACCCCTGCAGGGTATAAACTTTCGAGAGCCTTGCCCGCGGTTATGTGGCAGATGGGAATTTGTTAATGTCCGGTTGTAGAGAACTTGACACTTGAATTAATTAAAACGCATCAACCGCACGTGTAGCCATGATGGTCTCTTCTCGGCGGAGTCCGGGAAGTGAACATGGTTTATGGGTTATGTTTGACGTAAGTAGGAGTTCAGGATCACTTCTTGATCATTACTAGTCGACGACCGTTCCTTTGCTTCTCTTCTCGCTCTTGTTTGCGTATGTTAGCCACCATATCTTGCTTAGACGCTGCTGCAACCTCACCACTTTACCCCTTCCTTACCCATTAAGCTTTGCTAGTCTTGATACCCATGGTAATGGGATTGCCGAGTCCTCGTGGCTCACAGATTACTACAACAACAGTTGCAGGTACAGGTTTTGCGATGATCTTGACGCGAGAGCGATGTTGCTTGTTTTGGAGTTCTTCTTCTGCTTCTTCTTCGATCAGGGGATAGGTTCCAGGTCGGCAGCCTGGGCTAGCAAGGTGGATGTCGTTTGAGCTTCTGTTTGTGCTTCATCCATAGTCGGATGTTGATCTTATGTATGATGTATTGATGTATTCTTGTGGCATTGTAGGCCTCTTGTATGTATCCCCATCTATTATGTAATGTTGATGTAATGATATCCACCTTGCAGAAGCGTTCCAATATGCGGGTCTATCCTTGGTGGGACCTTCGAGTTCCTCTCGGATAGGGTCGCATATTGGGCGTGACATAGGGCGCGCCCCCTACCTCGTGGGACCGCTGGTGGCTCTCCGACGCCCATCTCCTTGTAGTTGATGTTAGTTGGTTTATTTGGTGGAAGATCATATGTTCAGATCCTTTATGTATATTAATACCCCTCTGATTATGAACATGAATATGCTTTGTGAGTAATTACGTTGTTCCTGAGGATATGGGAGAAGTCGTGCTATTAGTAGTCATGTGAATTTGGTATTCGTTCGATATTTTGATGAGATGTATGTTGTCTAGCCTCTAGTGGTGTTATGTGAACGTCGACTACATAACACTTCACCATTATTTGGGCCTAGAGGAAGGCATTGGGAAGTAATAAGTAGATGATGGTTTGCTAGAGTGACAGAAGCTTAAACCCTAGTTTATGCGTTGCTTTGTAAGGGGCTGATTTGGATCCATATGTTTCATGCTATGGTTAGGTTTACCTTAATACTTTTGTTGTAGTTGTGGATGCTTGCAATAGAGGTTAATCATAAGTGGGATGTTTGTTCAAGTAAGAACAGCACCCAAGCACCGGTCCACCCACATATCAAATTATCAAAGTACCGAACGCGAATCATATGAACGTGATGAAAATTAGCTTGATGATATTCCCATGTGTCCTCGGGAGCGCTTTTCCTATTATAAGAGTTTGTCCAGGCTTGTCCTTTGCTACAAAAAGGATTGGGCCACCTTGCTGCACTTTATTTACTTTTGTTACTGGTTGCTCGTTACAAATTATCCTATCACAAAACTATCTGTTACCACTTATTTCAGTACTTGCAGAGAATACCTTGCTGAAAACCGCTTATCATTTCCTTCTGCTCCTCGTTGGGTTCGACACTCTTACTTATCTAAAGGACTACGATAGATCCCCTATACTTGTGGGTCATCAGTGTGCGATGATGATCATATCAATCTTGGAACTACTTCCAATACACATCGTCACTTCACCCTTAACTAGTTTCTGTTCATTCTGCAACATCCGTTTCGAGTTACTACTTTTAGCAACTGAACCGGTATCAAATACCGAGGGGTTGCTATAAACACTAGTAAAGTACACATCAATAACATGTATATCAAATATACCCATGTTCACTTTGCCATCCTTCTTATTCGCCAAATACTTGGGGTAGTTTCCGCTTCCAGTGACCAGTCCCTTTGCAGTAGAAGCACTTAGTCTCAGGCTTAGGTCTAGACTTGGGCTTCTTCACTTGAGTAGCAACTTACTTGCCATTCTTCTTGAAGTTCCCTTTCTTCCCTTTACCCTTTTTCTTGAAACTAGTGGTCTTGTCAACCATCAACACTTGATGTTTTTCTTGATTTCTACCTTCGCCGATTTTAGCATCGTGAAGAGCTTGGGAATTGTTTTCGTCATCCCTTGCATATTATATTTCATCACTAAGTTCTAGTAACTTGGTGATAGTGACTAGAGAACTTTGTCAATTACTATCTTATCTGGAAGATTAACTCCCACTTGATTCAAGCAATTGTAGTACCCAGACATTCTGAGCACATGCTCACTAGCTGAGCTGTTCTCCTCCATCTTGTAGGCAAAGTACTTGTCAAAGGTCTCATACCTTTCGACCTGGGCATGAGTCTGAAATACTAATTTCAACTCTTGGAACATCTCATATGCTCCGTGGCATTTCAAAAACGTCTTTGAAGCCCCGATTCTAAGCCGTAAAGCAGGGTGCACTAAACTATCAAGTAGTCATCATACCGAGCTTTTGTCAAACGTTCATAACGTCTGCATCTGCTCCTGCAATAGTTCTGTCACCTAGCGGTGCATTAAGGACATAATACTTCTGTGCAGCAATGAGGTTAATCCTCAGATCACGGACCAAGTCCGCATCATTGCTACTAACATCTTTCAACTTGGTTTTCTCTAGGAACATATCAAAAATAAAACAGGGGAGCTAAACGCGAGCTATTGATCTACAAAATAGATATGCTAATACTATCAGGACTAAGTTCATGATAAATAAAGTTCAATTAATCATATTACTTAAGAACTTCCACTTAGATAGACATCCCACTAATTATCTAAGTGATCACGTGATCCAAATCAACTAAACCATAACCGATCATCACGTGAGATGGAGTAGTTTTCAATGGTGAACATCATTATGTTGATCATATCTACTATATGATTCACGCTCGACCTTTCGGTCTTAGTGTTCCGAGGCCATATCTGCATATGCTAGGCTCGTCAAGTTTAACCTGAGTATTCTGCGTGTGCAAAACTGGCTTGCACCCGTTGTATATGGACGTAGAGCTTATCACACCTGATCATCACGTGGTGTCTGGGCACGACGAACTTTGGCAACGGTGCATACTCAGGGAGAACACTTTTATCTTGAAATTTAGTGAGAGATCTGTTGGGGAACGTAGTAATTTCAAAAAAATTCCTACGCACACGCAAGATCATGGTGATGCATAGCAATGAGAGGGGAGAGTGTGTTTACGTACCCTCGTAGACCGAAAGCGGAAGCGTTAGCACAACGCGGTTGATGTAGTCGTACGTCTTCACGATCCGACTGATCAAGTACCGAACGCACGGCACCTCCGAGTTCAGTACACGTTCAACTCAATGACGTCCCTCGAACTCCGATCCAACCGAGCTTTGAGGGAGAGTTCCGTCAGCACGATGGCGTGGTGACGATGATGATGTTCTATCGACGCAGGGCTTTGCCTAAGCACCGCTATGATATTATCGAGGTGGATTATGGTGGAGGGGGGCACCGCACACGGCTAAGAGATCCAAGGGATCAATTGTTGTGTCTCCAAGGGGTGCCTCCCTTCCCGTATATAAAGGAGTGGGGGAGGGGGAGGGGCCGTCCACCCTAGGCGCGCCCCATGAGGAGTCCTACTCCCACCGGGAGTAGGACTCCCCCCTTCCAAGTGGGAGTAGGAGAGGAGAGGGAAGGAGAGAGAGGGGGAAAGGAAAGGGGGGCGCCGCCTCCCCCCCTCCTTGTCCAATTCGGACTGGGGGGAAGGGGGCGCGCGGCTGCCCTTGGCCGCCCCTCCTCTTCTCCACTAGGGCCCAATAGGCCCATTAGTCTCCCCGGGGGGTTCCGGTAACCCCCCGGTACTCCGGTATATGCCCGATACTCCCCGAAACCATTCCGGTGTCCGAACATAGTTGTCCAATATATCAATATTTATGTCTCGACCATTTCGAGACTCCTCGTTATGTCCGTGATCACATCCGGGACTCCGAACTACCTTCGGTACATCAAAACACCTAAACTCATAATATAACCGTTATCGAACTTTAAACGTGCGGACCCTACGGGTTCGAGAACTATGTAGACATGACCGAGACACGTCTCCGGTCAATAACCAATAGCGGAACCTGGATGCTCATATTGGCTCCCACATATTCTACGAAGATCTTTATCGGTCAAACCGCATAACAACATACGTTGTTCCCTTTGTCATCGGTATGTTACTTGCCCGAGATTCGATCGTCGGTATCTCAATACCTAGTTCAATCTCGTAACCGGCAAGTCTCTTTACTCGTTCCGTAATACATCATCCCGCAACTAACTCATTAGTTGCAATGCTTGCAAGGCTTATAGTGATGTGCATTACCGAGTGGGCCCAGAGATACCTCTCCGACAATTAGAGTGACAAATCCTAATCTCGAAATACGCCAACCCAACAAGTACCTTTGGAGACACCTGTAGAGCACCTTTATAATCACCCAGTTACGTTGTGACGTTTGGTAGCACACAAAGTGTTCCTCTTGTAAACGTGAGTTGCATAATCTCATAGTCGTAGGAACATGTATAAGTCATGAAGAAAGCAATAGCAACATACTAAACGATCAAGTGCTAAGCTAACGGAATGGGTCAAGTCAATCACATCATTCTCCTAATGATGTGATCCCGTTAGTCAAATGACAACTCTTTGTCTATGGCTAGGAAACATAACCATCTTTGATCAACGAGCTAGTCAAGCAGAGGCATACTAGTGACACTCTGTTTGTCTATGTATTCACACATGTATCACGTTTCCGGTTAATACAATTCTAGCATGAATAATAAACATTTATCATGATATAAGGAAATAAATAATAACTTTATTATTGCCTCTAGGGCATATTTCCTTCAGTCTCCCACTTGCACTAGATTCAATAATCTAGATTACACAATAATGATTCTAACACCCATGGAGCCTTGGTGCTGATCATGTTTTGCTCGTGGAAGAGGCTTAGTCAACGGATCTGCAACATTCAGATCCGTATGTATTTTGCAAATCTCTATGTCTCCCACCTGGACTTGATCCCGGATGGAGTTGAAGCGTCTCTTGATGTGCTTGGTTCTCTTGTGAAATCTGGATTCCTTTGCCAAAGCAATTGCACCGGTATTGTCACAAAAGATTTTCATTGGACCCGATGCACTAGGTATGACACCTAGATCGGATATGAACTCCTTCATCCAGACTCCTTCATTTGCTGCTTCCGAAGCAGCTATGTACTCCGCTTCACATGTAGATCCTGCTACGACGCTTTGTTTAGAACTGCACCAACTGACAGCTCCACCGTTCAATATAAACACGTATGCGGTTTGCGATTTAGAATCGTCCGGATCAGTGTCAAAGCTTGCATCGACGTAACCATTTACGACGAGCTCTTTGTCACCTCCATAAACGAGAAACATATCCTTAGTCCTTCTCAAGTAGTTCAGGATGTTCTTGACCGCTGTCCAGTGATCCACTCCTGGATTACTTTGGTACCTCCCTGCTAAACTAATAGCAAGGCACACATCAGGTCTGGTACACAGCATTGCATACATGATAAAGCCTATGGCTGAAGCATAGGGAACATCTTTCATTTTCTCTCTATCTTCTGCAGTGGTCAGGCATTGAGTCTTACTCAACTTCACACCTTGTAACACAGGCAAGAACCCTTTCTTTGCTTGATCCATTTTGAAATTCTTCAAAACTTTGTCAAGGTATGTGCTTTGTGAAAGTCCAATTAAGCGTCTTGATCTATCTCTATAGATCTTGATGCCCAATATATAAGCAGCTTCACTGAGGTCCTTCATTGAAAAACTCTTATTCAAATATCCCTTTATGCTATCCAGAAATTCTATATCATTTCCTCAACAATATGTCATCCACATATAATATCAGAAATGCTACAGAGCTCCCACTCACTTTCTTGTAAATACAGGCTTCTCCAAAAGTCTGTATAAAACCATATGCTTTGATCACACTATCAAAACATTTATTCCAACTCCAAGAGGCTTGCACCAGTCCATAAATGGATCGCTGGAGCTTGCACACTTTGTTAGCTCCCTTTGGATCGACAAAACCTTCCGGTTGCATCATATACAACTCTTCTTCCAGAAATCCATTCAGGAATGCAGTTTTGACATCCATTTGCCAAATTTCATAATCATAAAATGCGGCAATTGCTAACATGATTCAGACAGACTTAAGCATCGCTACGGGTGAGAAGGTCTCATCGTAGTCAATCCCTTGAACTTGTCGAAAACCTTTTGCAACAAGTTGAGCTTTATAAACAGTAAAATTACCGTCAGCGTCAGTCTTCTTCTTGAAGATCCATTTATTCTCGATGGCTTGCCGATCATCGGGCAAGTCAACCAAAGTCCATACTTTGTTCACATACATGGATCCCATCTCGGATTTCATGGCCTCAAGCCATTTTGCGGAATCTGGGCTCACCATTGCTTCTTCATAGTTCGTAGGTTCGTCATGGTCTAGCAACATAACTTCCAGAACAGGATTACCGTACCACTTTGGTGCGGATCTTACTCTGGTTGATCTACGAGGTTCAGTAACAACTTGATCTGAAGTTTCATGATCATTATCATTAACTTCCTCACTAATTGGTGTAGACGTCACAGGAACCGGTTTCTGTGATGGACTACTTTCCAATAAGGGAGCAGGTACTGTTACCTCATCAAGTTCTACTTGGCTCCCACTCACTTCTTTCGAGAGAAACTCCTTCTCTAGAAAGGATCCATTCTTGGCAACGAATGTCTTGCCTTCGGAACTGTGATAGAAGGTGTACCCAATAGTTTCCTTTGGGTATCCTATGAAGACACATTTCTCCGATTTGGGTTCGAGCTTATCAGGTTGAAGCTTTTTCACATAAGCATCGCAGCCCCAAACTTTAAGAAACGACAACTTTGGTTTCTTGCCAAACCACAGTTCATAAGGCGTCGTCTCAACGGATTTCGATGGTGCCCTATTTAACGTGAATGCGGCCGTCTCTAAAGCATAACCCCAAAATGATAGCGGTAAATCAGTAAGAGACATCATAGATCGCACCATATCTAATAAAGTACGATTACGACGTTCGGACACACCATTACGCTGTGGTGTTCCGGGTGGCATGAGTTGCGAAACTATTCCGCATTGTTTCAAATGTAGAGCAAACTCGTAACTCAAATATTCTCCTCCACGATCAGATCGTAGAAACTTTATTTTCTTGTTACGATGATTTTCAACTTCACTCTGAAATTCTTTGAACTTTTCAAATTTTTCAGACTTATGTTTCATTAAGTAGATATACCCATATCTGCTTAAATCATCTGTGAAGGTGAGAAAATAACGGTACCCGCCGCGAGCCTCAACATTCATTGGACCACATACATCAGTATGTATGATCTCCAACAAATCAGTTGCTCGCTCCATAGTTCCGGAGAATGGCGTTTTAGTCATCTTGCCCATGAGGCATGCTTCACAAGTATCAAGTGATTCATAATCAAGTGATTCCAAAAGTCCATCAGTATGGAGTTTCTTCATGCGCTTTACACCAATATGACCCAAACGACAGTGCCACAAATAAGTTGCACTATCATTATCAACTCTGCATCTTTTGGCTTCAACATTATGAATATGTATATCACTACTATCGAGATTCATCAAAAATAGACCACTCTTCAAGGGTGCATGACTATACCTGGCCATGGGAAGCCCGGCCCGGCCGGCCAGGCCTGACCTGGCTCGGCCCGACGCTGCCCCCGGGCCGGGCTCAGGCCTAGATTTTGAGCCCGAAGGCCGGGCCGGGCTGGGCCTGGCCCCGTTGTTTTTGCATTTCTCTGAAGGTCGGGCCGGGCCAGCCCGGAGCCCGACGGGCTTTTACGTGTTTGGGCCGGGCTCGGGCCCAGAAAACAGGCCTGATGGCCGGGCCGGGCCGGGCTCAGGCCTGGGTTTTTTTCATCGGGCTTGGCTAGGCCCGGCCCGAAGCCCGGCCCGGCCCGAAGTATGGCCAGGTATATGCATGACCATAAAAGATATTACTCATATAAATAGAACAACCATTATTCTCAGATTTAAATGAATAACCGTCTCGCATCAAACAAGATCCAGATATAATGTTCATGCTCAACGCTGGCACCAAATAACAATTATTTAGGTCTAAAACTAATCCCGAAGGTAGATCTAGAGGTAGCGTGCCGACGGCGATCACATCGACTTTGGAACCATTTCCCACGCCCATCGTCACCTCGACCTTAGCCAGTGTCCGCTTAATCCGTAGTCCCTGTTTCGAGTTGCAAATATTAGCAACAGAACCAGTATCAAATACCCAGGTGCTACTGCGAGCTCTGGTAAGGTACACATAAATAACATGTATATCACATATACCTTTGTTCACCTTGCCATCCTTCTTATCCGCCAAATACTTGGGGCAGTTCCGCTTCCAGTGACCAGTCTGCTTGCAGTAGAAGCACGCAGTCTCAGGCTTAGGTCCAGACTTGGGTTTCTTCTCTTGAGCAGCAACTTGCTTGCTGTTCTTCTTGAAGTTCCCCTTCTTCTTCCCTTTGCCCTTTTTCTTGAAACTGGTGGTCTTATTGACCATCAACACTTGATGCTCCTTCTTGATTTCTACCTCCGCAGCCTTTAGCATTGCGAAGAGCTCGGGAATCGTCTTATCCATCCCTTGCATGTTATAGTTCATCACGAAGCTCTTGTAGCTTGGTGGCAGTGATTGAAGAATTCTGTCAATGACACTATCATCCGGAAGATTAACTCCCAGTTGAATCAAGTGATTGTTATACCCAGACATTCTGAGTATATGCTCACTGACAGAACTATTCTCCTCCATCTTGCAGCTGTAGAACTTATTGGAGACTTCATATCTCTCAATCCGGGCATTTGCTTGAAATATTAACTTCAACCCCTGGAACATCTCATATGCTCCATGACGTTCAAAACGTCGTTGAAGTCCCGGTTCTAAGCCGTAAAGCATGGCACACTGAACTATCGAGTAGTCATCAGCTTTGCTCTGCCAGATGTTCATAACATCTGGTGTTGCTCCTGCAGCAGGTTTGGCACCTAGCGGTGCTTCCAGGACGTAATTCTTCTGTGCAGCAATGAGGATAATCCTCAAGTTACGGACCCAGTCCGTGTAATTGCTACCATCATCTTTCAACTTTGCTTTCTCAAGGAACGCATTAAAATTCAACGGAACAACAGCACGAGCCATCTATATAGAATCAGGTACTAAGTTCATGATAAATTAAAGTTCAATTAATCATATTACTTAAGAACTCCCACTTAGATAGACATCCCTCTAACCATCTAAGTGATCACATGATCCAAATAAACTAAACCATAACCGATCATCACGTGAAATGGAGTAGTTTTCAATGGTGAACATCACTATGTTGATCTTATCTACTATATGATTCACGCTCGACCTTTCGGTCTCAGTGTTCTGAGGCCATATCTGCATATGCTAGGCTCGTCAAGTTTAACCTGAGTATTCTGCGTGTGCAAAACTAGCTTGCACCCGTTGTAGATGGACGTAGAGCTTATCACACCCGATCATCACGTGGTGTCTGGGCACGACGAACTTTGGCAACGGTGCATACTCAGGGAGAACACTTTTATCTTGAAATTTAGTGAGAGATCATCTTATAATGCTACCGCCAATCAAAGCAAGATAAGATGCATAAAAGATAAACATCACATGCAATCAATATAAGTGATATGATATGGCCATCATCATCTTGTGCTTGTGATCTCCATCTCCGAAGCACCGTCATGATCACCATCGTCACCGGCGCGACACCATGATCTCCATCATAGCATCGTTGTCGTCTCGCCAACTATTTCTTCTACGACTATCGCTACCGCTTAGTGATAAAGTAAAGCAATTACAGGGTGATTGCATTGCATACAATAAAGCGACAACCATATGGCTCCTGCCAGTTGCCGATAACTCGGTTACAAAACATGATCATCTCATACAATAAAATATAGCATCATGCCTTGACCATATCACATCACAACATGCCCTGCAAAAACAAGTTAGACGTCCTCTACTTTGTTGTTGCAAGTTTTACGTGGCTGCTACGGGCTGAGCAAGAACCGTTCTTACCTACGCATCAAAATCACAACGATAGTTTGTCAAGTTAGTGCTGTTTTAACCTTCTTAAGGACCGGGCGTAGCCACACTCAGTTCAACTAAAGTTGGAGAAACTGACACCCGCCAGCCACCTATGTGCAAAGCACGTCGGTAGAACCAGTCTCGCGTAAGCGTACGCGTAATGTCGGTCCTGGCCGCTTCATCCAACAATACCGCCGAACCAAAGTATGACATGCTGGTAAGCAATATGACTTGTATCGCCCACAACTCACTTGTGTTCTACTCATGCATATAACATCTACGCATAAAACCTGGCTCTGATGCCACTGTTGGGGAACGTAGTAATTTCAAAAAGATTCCTACGCACACGCAAGATCATGGTGATGCATAGCAACGAGAGGGGAGAGTGTGTCCACGTACCCTCATAGACCGAAAGCGGAAGCGTTAGCACAACACGGTTGATGTAGTCGTACGTCTTCACGATCCGACCGATCAAGTACCGAATGCACGGCACCTCCGAGTTCAGCACACGTTCAATTCGATGACGTCCCTCGAACTCCGATCCAGCCGAGCTTTGAGGGAGAGTTCCGTCAGCACGACGGCGTGGTGACGATGATGACGTTCTACCGACGCAAGGCTTCGCCTAAGCACCGCTACGATATTATCGAGGTGGATTATGGTGGAGGGGGGCACCGCACACGGCTAAGAGATCCAAGGGATCAATTGTTGTGTCTCCAAGGGGTGCCTCCCTCCATGTATATAAAGGAGTGGAGGAGGGGGAGGGGTCGGCCACCCTAGGCGCGCCCCATGAGGAGTCCTACTCCCACCGGGAGTAGGACTCCCCCCTTCCAAGTGGGAGTAGGAGAGGAGAGGGAAGGAGAGAGGGGGAAAGGAAAGGGGGGCGCCGCCCCCTCCTTATCCAATTCGGACTCGGGGGAAGGGGACGTGCGGCTGCCCTTGGTCGCCCCTCCTCTTCTCCACTAGGGCCCAATAGGCCCATTAGTCTCCGTGGGGTTTCCGGTAACCCCCCGGTACTCCGGTGTATGCGCGATAATCCCGAAACCATTCCGGTGTCCGAACATAGTCGTCCAATATATCAATCTTTATGTCTCGACCATTTCGAGACTCCTCGTTATGTCTGTGATCATATCCGGGAATCCGAACTACCTTCGGTACATCAAAACACATAAACTCATAATATAACCGTTATCTAACTTTAACCGTGCGGACCCTACGGGTTCGAGAACTATGTAGACATGACCGAGACTTGTCTCCGGTCAATAACCAATAGCGGAACCTGGATGCTCATATTGGCTCCCACATATTCTATGAAGATCTTTATCGGTCAAACCGCATAACAACATACGTTGTTCCCTTTGTCATCGGTATGTTACTTGTGAAGGAAATATGCCCTAGAGGCAATAATAAAGTATTATATATTTCCTAATATCATGATAAATGTTTGTTATTCATGCTAGAATTGTATTAACCGGAAACATAATACATGTGTGAATACATAGACAAACAGAGTGTCACTAGTATGCCTCTACTTGACTAGCTCGTTAATCAAAGATGGTTATGTTTCCTAGCCATAGACATGAGTTGTCATTTGATTAACGGGATCACCTCATTAGGACAATGACGTGATTGACTTGACCCATTACGTTAGCTTAGCACCCGATCGTTTAGTATGTTGCTATTGCTTTCTTCATGACTTATACATGTTCCTATGACTATGAGATTATGCAACTCCCGTTTACCGGAGGAACACTTTGTGTGCTACCAAACGTCACAACGTAACTGGGTGATTATAAAGGTGCTCTACAGGTGTCTCCAAAGGTACTTGTTGGGTTGGCGTATTTCGAGATTAGGATTTGTCACTCCGATTGTCGGAGAGGTATCTATGGGCCCACTCGGTAATGCACATCACTATAAGCCTTCCAAGCATTGTGACTAATGAGTTAGTTGCGGGATGATGTATTACGGAACGAGTAAAGAAACTTGCCGGTAACGAGATTGAACTAGGTATCGAGATACCGACGATCGAATCTCGGGCAAGTAACATACCGATGACAAAGGGAACAACGTATGTTGTTATGCGGTCTGACCGATAAAGATCTTCGTAGAATATATGGGAGCCAATATGGGCATCCAGGTCCCGCTATTGGTTATTGACCGGAGAGGTGTCTCGGTCATGTCTACATAGTTCTCGAACCCAAAGGGTCCGCACGCTTAAAGTTACGATGACAGTTTTATTATGAGTTTATGTATGTTGATGTACCGAAGGAGTTCGGAGTCCCGGATGAGATCGGGGACATGACGAGGAGTCTCGAAATGGTCGAGACGTAAAGATCGATATATTGGACGACTATATTCGGACTTCGGAAAGGTTCCGAGTGATTCGGGTATTTTTCGGAGTACCGGAGAGTTACGGGAATACGTATTGGGCCTTATTGGGCCATACGGGAAAGAAGGAAAAGGACCTCAAGGGTGGCCGCACCCCTCCCCTTGGTCTGGTCCGAATTGGACTAGGGAAGGGGGGCGCCCCCTTCCTTCCTTCTCTTTTTCCCTTCCTCTTTTCCTATTCCATATGGGAGGTGGAATCCTACTAGGACTAGGGAGTCCTAGTAGGACTCCACACTTGGTGCGCCCCCTCCTAGGGCCGGCCTCCTCCTCCCTTGCTCCTTTATATACGGGGGCAGGGGGCACCCCATGGACACACTTGATATACGATATTTTAGCCGTGTGCGGTGCCCCCCTCCACCAGATTACACCTCGATAATACTGTCGCGGAGCTTAGGCAAAGCCCTGCGTCGGTGGAACATCATCATCGTCACCACGCCGTCGTGCTGACGAAACTCTCCCTCAACACTCAGCTGGATCGGAGTTTGAGGGACGTCATCGAGCTAAACGTGTGTAGAACTTCGGAGGTGCCGTGCGTTCGGTACTTGATCGGTCGGATCGTGAAGACGTACGACTACATCAACCGCGTTGTGCTAACGCTTCCGCTGTCGGTCTACGAGGGTACGTGGACAACACTCTCCCCTCTCGTTGCTATGCATCACCATGATCTTGCGTGTGCGTAGGAAATTTTTGAAATTACTACGTTCCCCAACAGTGGCATCCGAGCCTGGTTTTATGCGTTGATGTTATGCACGAGTAGAATACAAGTGAGTTGTGGGCGATATAAGTCATACTGCTTACCAGCATGTCATACTTTGGTTCAGCGGTATTGTGAGATGAAGCGGCCCGGACCGACATTACGCGTACACTTACGCGAGACTGGTTTCACCGTTGCGAGCACTCGTTGCTTAAAGGTGACCGGCGGGTGTCTGTCTCTCTCACTTTAGTTGACCCGAGTGTGGCTACGCCCGGTCCTTGCGAAGGTTAAAACAGCACCAACTTGACAAACTATCGTTGTGGTTTTGATGCGTAGGTAAGAACGGTTCTTGCTAAGCCCGTAGCAGCCACGTAAAATATGCAACAACAAAGTAGAGGATGTCTAACTTGTTTTTGCAGGGCATGTTGTGATGTGATATGGTCAAGACATGATGTGATATAATGTGTTGTATGAGATGATCATGTTTTGCAACCGAGTTATCGGCAACTGGCAGGAGCCATATGGTTGTCGCTTTATTGTATGAGATGCAATCGCCATGTAATAGTTTTACTTTATCACTAAGCGGTAGCGATAGTCGTAGAAGCAATAAGTTGGCGAGACGACAACGATGCTACGATGGAGATCAAGGTGTCGCGCCGGTGACGATGGTGATCATGACGGTGCTTCGGAGATGGAGATCACAAGCACGGTGCTTCGGAGATGGAGATCACAAGCACAAGATGATGATGGCCATATCATATCACTTATATTGATTGCATGTGATGTTAATCCTTTATGCATCTTATCTTGCTTTGTTTGACGGTAGCATTATAAGATGATCCTTCACTGAATTATCAAAGTATAAGTGTTCTCCCTGAGTATGCACCGTTGCGAAAGTTCTTCGTGCTGAGACACCACGTGATGATCGGGTGTGATAGGCTCTACGTTCAAATACAACGGGTGCAAAACAGTTGCACACGCGGAATACTCAGGTTAAACTTGACGAGCCTAGCATATAACAGATATGGCCTCGGAACACGGAGACCGAAAGGTTGAGCGTGAATCATATAGTAGATATGATCAACATAGTGATGTTCACTATTGAAACTACTCCATCTCACGTGATGATCGGACATGGTTTAGTTGATATGGATCACGTGATCACTTAGAGGATTAGAGGGATGTCTATCTAAGTGGGAGTTCTTAAGTAATATGATTAATTGAACTTAAATTTATCATGAACTTAGTCCTGATAGTATTTTGCAAATTATGTTGTAGATCAATAGCTCGCGTTGTTGCTTCCCTGTTTATTTTTGATATGTTCCTAGAGAAAAATTATGTTGAAAGATGTTAGTAGCAAAGATGCGGATTGGATCCGTGATCTGAGGATTATCCTCATTGCTGCACAGAAAAATTATGTCCTTGATGCACCGCTAGGTGACAGACCTATTGCAGGAGCAGATGCAGACGTTATGAACGTTTGGCTAGCTCAATATGATGACTACTTGATAGTTTAGTGCACCATGCTTAAACGGCTTAGAATCGGGACTTCAAAGACTTTTTGAACGTCATGGACCATATGAGATGTTCCAGGAGTTGAAGTTAATATTTCAAGCAAATACCCGAGTTGAGAGATATGAAGTCTCCAACAAGTTCTATAGCTAAAAGATGGAGGAGAATCGCTCAACTAGTGAGCATGTGCTCAGATTGTCTGGGTACTACAATCGCTTGAATCAAGTGGGAGTTAATCTTCCAGATAAAATAAGTGATTGACATAATTCTCTAGTCACCATCACCAAGTTAGTAGAACTTCGTGATGAACTATAGTATGTAAGGGATGACGAAAGTAATTCCCGAGCTCTTCGCGATGCTGAAATCGACGAAGGTAGAAATCAAGAAAGAGCATCAAGTGTTGATGGTTAACAAGACCACTAGTTTCAAGAAAAGGGCAAAGGGATAGAAGGGGAACTTCAAAAGAACGGCAAGCAAGTTGCTACTCAAGTGAAGAAGCCCAAGTCTGTACCTAAGCCTGAGACTAAGTGCATCTACTGCAAAGGGACTGGTCAACTGGAAGCGGAACTACCCCAACTATTTGGTGGATAAGAAGGATGGCAAAGTGAACAAAGGTATATTGGATGTACATGTTATTGATGTGTACTTTACTAGTGTTTATAGCAACCCCTCGGTATTTGATACTGGTTCAGTTGCTAAGAGTAGTAACTCGAAACGGGAGTTGCAGAATAAACAGAGACTAGTAAAAGGCGAGGTGACGATGTTTGTTGGAAGTAGTTCCAAGATTGATATGATCATCATCGCACACTCCCTGTACTTTCGGGATTAGTGTTGAAACTAAATAAGTGTTATTTGGTGTTTGCGTTAAGCATGAATATGATTTGATCATGTTTATTGCAATACGGTTATTCATTTAAGTTAGAGAACAATTGTTGTTCTGTTTACATGAATAAAAAACCTTCTATGGTCATACACACCAACGAAATTGGTTTGTTGGATCTCGATCGTAGTGATGCACACATTCATAATATTGAAGCCAAAAGATGCAAAGTTAATAATGATAGTGCAACTTATTTGTGGCACTGCCGTTTAGGTCATATTGGTGTAAAGCGCGTGAAGAAACTCCATACTGATGGGATTTTGGAATCAATTGATTATGAATCACTTGATGCTTGCGAACCATGCCTCATGGGCAAGATGACTAAAACGCCATTCTCCGGAATTATGGAGAGAGCAACAGATTTGTTGGAAATCATACATACTGATGTATGCGATCCGATGAGTGTTGAGGCTCGTAGCGGGTATCATTAATTTCTGACCTTCACAGATGATCTGAGCAGATATGGGTATATCTACTTAATGAAACAGAAGTCTGAAACATTTGAAAAGTTCATATAATTTCATAGTGAAGCGAAAATCATCGTAACAAGAAAATAAAGTTTCTACGATTTGATCGTGGAGAAAAATATTTGAGTTACGAGTTTGGCCTTCAGTTAAAACAATGTGAAATAGTTTCACTACTCACACCACCTGGAACACCACAGTGTAATGGTGTGTCCGAACATCGTAACCGTACTTTATTAGATATGGTGCGATATATGATGTCTCTTACCGATCTATCACTATCGTTTTTGGGGTTATGCATTAGAGACAGCTGCATTCACGTTAAATAGGGCACCATCAAAATCTGTTGAGACGACGCCTTATGAACTGTGGTTTGGCAAGAAACCAAAGTTGTCGTTTCTTAAAGTTTGGGGCTGCGATGCTTATGTGAAGAAACTTCAACCTGATAAGCTCGAACCCAAATCGGAGAAATGTGTCTTCATAGGATACCCAAAGGAGACTGTTGGGTATACCTTCTATCACAGATCCGAAGGCAAAACTTTTGTTGCTAAATTCGGAAATTTTCTAGAGAAGGAGTTTCTCTCGAAAGAAGTGAGTGGGAGGAAAGTAGAACTTGATGAGGTAATTGTACCTGCTCCCTTATTGGAAAGTAATTCATCGCAGAAACCAGTTTTTGTGACGCCTATACCAATTAGTGAGGAAGTTAATGATGATGATCATGGAACTTCAGATCAAGTTATTACTGAACCTCGTAGGTCAACCAGAGTAAGATCCGCACCAGAGTGGTACGGTAATCCTGTTCTGGAGGTTATGTTACTAGACCATGACGAACCTACGAACTATGAGGAAGCGATGATGAGCCCAGATTCCGCAAAATGGCTTGAGGCCATGAAATCTGAGATGGGATCCATGTATAAGAACAAAGTATGGACTTTGATTGACTTGCTCAATGATCGGCGAGTCATTGAGAATAAATGGATCTTCAAGAGGAAGACGGACGCTGATAGTAGTGTCACTATCTACAAAGCTAGAATTGTCGCAAAATGGTTTTTGACAAGTTCAAGATGTTGACTACGATGAGAGTTTCTCACTCGTATCTATGCTTAAGTCTGTCCGAATCATGTTAGCAATTGCCGCATTTTATGAAATATGGCAAATGGATAAACAAAACTGCATTCCTTAATGGATTTATTAAAGAAGAGTTGTATATGATGCAACCAGGAGGTTTTGTCAATCCTAAAGGTGCTAACAAAATATGCAAGCTCCAGCAATCCATCTATGGACTGGTGCAAGCATCTCGGAGTTGGAATATACACTTTGATAAGTTGATCAAAGGATATAGTTTTATACAGACTTGCGGTGAAGCCTGTATTTACAAGAAAGTGAGTGGGAGCACTACAGCATTTCTGATAAGTATATGTGAATGGCATATTGTTGATCGGAAATAATGTAGAATTATTCTGTAAAGCATAAAGGAGTGTTTTGAAATGAGTTTTTCAAAGAAAGACCTCGGTGAAGCTGCTTACATATTGAGCATCAAGATCTATAGAGATAGATGAAGACGCTTGATAAGTTTTTCAATGAGTACATACCTTAACAAGATTTTGAAATAGTTCAAAATAGAACAGTCAAAGAAAGAGTTCTTGCCTGTGTTACAAGGTGTGAAATTGAGTAAAGACTCAAAGCCCGACCACGGCAAAAGATAGAAAGAGAATGAAAGTCATTCCCTATGCCTTGGCCATAGGTTCTATAAAGTATACCATGCTGTGTACCAGATCTATTGTATACCCTACACTGATTTTGGCAAGGGAGTACAATAGTGATCTAGGAGTAGATCACTAGACAACGGTCAAAATTATCCTTAGTGGAATAAGGATATGTTTCTCGATTATGGAAGTGACAAAAGGTTCGTCGTAAAGGGTTACGTCGATGCAAGTTTTGACACTAAATCTAGATGACTCTAAGTCTCGGTCTAGATACATATTGAAAGTGGGAGCAATTAGCTAGAGTAGCTCCGTGCAGAGCATTGTAGACATAGAAATTTGCAAAATACTTACGGATCTGAATGTGACAGACCCGTTGACTAAAATTATCTCACAATCAAAACATGATCACACCTTAGTACTCTTTGGGTGTTAATCACATAGCGATGTGAACTAGATTATTGACTCTAGTAAACCCTTTGAGTGTTGGTCACATAGAGATGTGAACTATGGGTGTTAATCACATGGTGATGTGAATTATTGATGTTAAATCACATGGCGATGTGAACTAGATTATTGACTCTAGTGCAAGTGGGAGACTGAAGGAAATATGCCCTAGAGGCAATAATAAAGTATTATATATTTCCTTATATCATGATAAATGTTTGTTATTCATGCTACAATTGTATTAACCGGAAACATAATACATGTGTGAATACATAGACAAACAGAGTGTCACTAGTATGCCTCTACTTGACTACCTCGTTAATCAAAGATGGTTATGTTTCCTAGCCATAGACATGAGTTGTCATTTGACTAACGGGATCACCTCATTAGGAGAATGACGTGATTGACTTGACCCATTACGTTAGCTTAGCACCCGATCGTTTCGTATGTTGCTATTGCTTTCTTCATGACTTATACATGTTCCTATGACTATGAGATTATGCGACTCCCGTTTACCGGAGGAACACTTTGTGTGCTACCAAACGTCACAACGTAACTGGGTGATTATAAAGGTGCTCTACAGGTGTCTCCAAAGGTACTTGTTGGGTTGGCGTATTTCGAGATTATGATTTGTCACTCCGATTGTCGGAGAGGTATCTCTGGGCCCACTCGGTAATGCACATCACTATAAGCCTTGCAAGCATTGTGACTAATGAGTTAGTTGCAGGATGATGTATTACAGAACGAGTAAAGAGACTTGCCGGTAACGAGATTGAACTAGGTATCGAGATACCGACGATCAAATCTCGGGCAAGTAACATAGCGATGACAAAGGGAACAACGTATGTTGTTATGCGGTCTGACCGATAAAGATCTTCGTAGAATATGTGGGAGCCAATATGGGCATCCAGGTCCCGCTATTGGTTATTGACTGGAGAGGTGTCTCGGTCATGTCTACATAGTTCTCGAACCCAAAGGGTCCGCACGCTTAAAGTTACGATGACAGTTTTATTATGAGTTTATGTATGTTGATGTACCGAAGGAGTTCGGAGTCCCGGATGAGATCGGGAACATGACGAGGAGTCTTGAAATGGTCGAGACGTAAAGATCGATATATTGGACGACTATATTCGGACTTCGGAAAGGTTCCGAGTGATTCGGGTATTTTTCGGAGTACCGGAGAGTTACGGGAATACGTATTGGGCCTTATTGGGCCATACGGGAAAGAAGGAAAAGGGCCTCAAGGGTGGCCGCACCCCTCCCCTTGGTCTGGTCCGAATTGGACTAGGGAAGGGGGGCGCCCCCTTCCTTCCTTCTCTTTTTCCCTTCCTCTTTTCCTATTCCATATGGGAGGTGGAATCCTACTAGGACTAGGGAGTCCTAGTAGGACTCCACACTTGGTGCGCCCCCTCCTAGGGCACCCCATGGACACACTTGATATACGATATTTTAGCCGTGTGCGGTGCCCCCCTCCACTAGATTACACCTCGATAATACCGTCGCGGAGCTTAGGCGAAGCCCTGCGTCGGTGGAACATCATCATCGTCACCACGCCGTCGTGCTGACGAAACTCTCCCTCAACACTCAGCTGGACCGGAGTTCGAGGGACGTCATCGAGCTGAACGTGTGTAGAACTTCGGAGGTGCCGTGCGTTCGGTACTTGATCGGTCGGATCGTGAAGACGTACGACTACATCAACCGCGTTGTGCTAACGCTTCCGCTGTCGGTATACGAGGGTACGTGGACAACACTCTCCCCTCTCGTTGCTATGCATCACCATGATCTGGCGTGTGCGTAGGAAATTTTTGAAATTACTGTGTTCCCCAACAACTTGTCCGAGATTCGATCGTCGGTATCTCAATACCTAGTTCAATCTCGTTACCGGCAAGTCTCTTTACTCGTTCCGTAATACATCATCCCGCAACTAACTCATTAGTTGCAATGCTTGCAAGGCTTATAGTGATGTGCATTACCGAGTGGGCCCAGAGATACCTCTCCGACAATCGGAGTGACAAATCCTAATCTCGAAATACGCCAACCCAACAAGTACCTTCGGAGACCCTATAGAGCACCTTTATAATCACCCAGTTACGTTGTGACGTTTGGTAGCACACAAAGTGTTCCTCTTGTAAACGGGAGTTGCATAATCTCATAGTCGTAGGAACATGTATAAGTCATGAAGAAAGCAATAGCAACATACTAAACGATCAAGTGCTAAGCTAACGGAATGGGTCAAGTCAATCACATCATTCTCCTAATGATGTGATCCCGTTAATCAAATGACAACTCTTTGTCTATGGATAGGAAACATAACCATCTTTGATCAACGAGCTAGTCAAGTAGAGGCATACTAGTGACACTCTGTTTGTCTATGTATTCACACATGTATCACGTTTCCGGTTAATACAATTCTAGCATGAATAATAAAAATTTATCATGATATAAGGAAATAAATAATAACTTTATTATTGCCTCTAGGGCATATTTCCTTCAAGATCATCTTATAATGCTACCGTCAATCAAAGCAAGATAAGATGCATAAAAGATAAACATCACACGCTATCAATATAAGTGATATGATATGGCCATCATCATCTTGTGCTTGTGATCTCCATCTCCGAAGCACCGTCATGATCACCATCGTCACCGGCGCGACACCTTGATCTCCATTGTAGCATCATTGTCGTCTCGCCAACTATTGCTTCTACGACTATCGCTACCGCTTAGTGATAAAGTAAAGCAATTAGGGCGATTGCATCGCATACAATAAAGCGACAACCATATGGCTCCTGCCAGTTGCCGATAACTCGGTTACAAAACATGATCATCTCATACAATAAAATATAGCATCATGCCTTGACCATATCACATCACAACATGCCCTGCAAAAACAAGTTAGACGTACTCTACTTTGTTGTTGCAAGTTTTACGTGGCTGCTATGGGCTTAACAAGAACCGTTCTTACCTACGCATCAAAACCACACCAATAGTTCGTCAAGTTAGTGCTGTTTTAACCTTCTCAAGGACCGGGCGTAGCCACACTCGATTCAACTAAAGTTGGAGAAACTGACACCCGCCAGCCACCTGTGTGCAAAGCACGTCGGTAGAACCAGTCTCGCGTAAGCGTACACGTAATGTCGGTCCGGGCCGCTTCATCCAACAATACCGCCGAACCAAAGTATGACATGCTGGTAAGCAGTATGACTTGTATCGCCCACAACTCACTTGTGTTCTACTCGTGCATATAACATCTACGCATAAACCTGGCTCAGATGCCACTGTTGGGGAACGTAGTAATTTCAAAAAAATTCCTACGCACACGCAAGATCATGGTGATGCATAGCAACGAGAGGGGAGAGTGTTGTCTACGTATCCTCGTAGACCATAAGCGGAAGCGTTTAATCAACGCAGTTGATGTAGTCGTACACCTTCACGATTCGTCCCGATTAAGTACCGAACGTACGGCACCTCCACGTTCAGCACACGTTCAGCTCGATGGCGTCCTCGCCTTCTCGATCCAGCAAGAGGGGCGAAGTAGTAGATGAGTTACGGTAGCACGACGGCGTCGTGTCGGTGTTGGTGAAGAACAATCTTCGCAGGGCCTCGCCTAAGCACTACGAAAACTATGACGGAGGAGAAACTAGAGGGGACGGGGTTGCCGGCACACGGCTTGGTGGTTCTTGATGTGTCTTGGGTGCTAGCCCTGCCCCTCTATTTATATGTTGAGCCCTGGGGTCGAAACTTGGAGTAAAAGCCTCCTCAAAGTCGGTTTTGCCCGAAAGGCAAGAGTCCTACATGGACTCCAGGACTAGATGCCAGGGTTCCCGGCGTCTACCCCCTAGACGCCAGGGTTCCTGGCGTCTAGCCTCTGGTCTCCGCAAAACTTCCTTTTGCGCTTTCCAAAAGCCTCGTGGGCTTTCCCCTTTGGCCCAAATAACGTGTTCTCGTACCCAAACATTTCGGGAAACATCCGGAACCCCTTCTGGTGAATTCCGGAACCCTTCCAGAGATTAAACACTATTATCCCATATATCAAACTTTATCTCCGGACCATTCCGGAGTTCCTCGTCAAGTCCGTGATCTCATCCGGGACACTGAACAACATTCGGTTACCAACATACATAACTCATATAATACTATATCGTCAACGAACGTTAAGCATGCGGACCTTACGGGTTCGAGAACTATGTAGACATGACCGAGACACCTCTCTACTCAATAACCAATAGCGGAACCTGGATGCCCATATTGGCTCCTACATATTCTATGAAGATCTTTATCGGTCGAATCGCGTAACAACATACGTTGTTCCCTTTATCCTCGGTATGTTACTTGCCCGAGATTCGATCGTCGGTATCTCAATACCTAGTTCAATCTCGTTACCGGCAAGTCTCTTTACTCGTTCCGTAATACATCATTCCGCAACCAACTCATTAGTTGCAATGCTTGCAAGGCTTATAGTGATGTGCATTACCGAGTGGGCCCAGAGATACCTCTGCGACAATCGGAGTGACAAATCCTAAACTCGAAATACGCCAACCCAACAAGTACCTTCGGAGACACCTGTAGAGCACCTTTATAATCACCCAGTTACATTGTGACGTTTGGTAGCACACAAAGTGTTCCTCCAGTAAACGGGAGTTGCATAATCTCATAGTCATAGGAACATGTATATGTCATGAAGAAAGCAATAGCAACATACTAAACGATCAAGTGCTAAGCTAACGGAATGGGTCAAGTCAATCACATCATTCTCCTAATGATGTGATCCCGTTAATCAAATGACAACTCATGTCTATGGCTAGGAAACTTAACCATCTTTGATTCAATGAGCTAGTCAAGTAGAGGCATACTAGTGACACTCTGTTTGTCTATGTATTCACACATGTATCAAGTTTCCGGTTAATACAATTCTAGCATGAATAATAAACATTTATCACGAAATAAGGAAATAAATAATAACTTTATTATTGCCTCTAGGGCATATTTCCTTCAGAACCGGCGCTAAAATCGCCTTGGGGGCGATTGGGTTCCCAGCCGCCGCCCCCAGGCGCCGATATCGGCCCAATTTTGGCGCAAATTTGCTCGCTTTTCAGTCCACTTTCGGCGCAAAATCGGCACGCTATCGGCGCAAATCGGCCCATATTCGCCGTGCCTCGGCGCAAATTCAATAGAAGTTATTTTTATGACATAGTTTGTCACAGAAATTTAATAGAAATCAAATAGTTCTATAAATAGTTCAATACAAATTATATAGTTCAACAAATAAAAACTCATATTTCATCACATGTCGAGCTAAACGGTTCCCTTGAACCTTCATAGGTGCTCCACCAGATCCTGCTGCAGTTTTTGATGCACCTGTGGGTCTCGGATCTCCTGACGCATATTGAGAAAGGCAGTTCAGGTTGCCGGTAGCTGGTGATCAACTTGGGCAAGAGAACCCTGCCTGTAATATGGTTCAATGTCAAACACTGGCTCTTCCTGCTCGCTCTCAATGATCATGTTGTGCAAGATGACACAGCAAGTCATGATCTTCCACATTTGATCTTTCGACCAGGTCTGAGTGGGGTACCGGACAACAGCAAATCGAGATTGGAGCACACCAAATGCCCGCTCGACATCCTTCCTACAAGCCTCCTGAACCTTCGCAGAGTGGGAGTTCTTGCCTCCTGGCACATGGTTTGAGATAGTCTTCGCTGGTGATCCCTTGTTGTAGTGCCGCCCATTGACCTTGAAGTTCACCAGAGGAGAATGACCTTCAACAAGCTTGGCAAAGACAGGGGAGCACTGCAGTACGTTGATGTCATTGTGAGTTCCTGGCATACCAAAGAAGGAGTGCCAAATCCAGAGGTCATGTATGGCAACTGCCTCAAGTACCACACTACAACCGCCTTTGGCGCCTTTCTACATTCCCTGTCAAGCAAATGGACAATTTTTCCATTTCCAATGCATGCAGTCGATGCTTCCAAGCATCCTAGGAAATCCTCTTGCTGCATTTCTGTGTTAGGATCCGAGCAGTGTCTTCAACATTGGGTGATCGCAAGTATTGCGGTCCAAACAATGCCACCACTGCCCTGCAGAACTTGTAGAAACACTCAATGGTCATGAACTCGGCCATGCGCCCATAGTCATCGAGTGAATCACCGGGAGCTCCGTATGCAAGCATCCTCATAGCTGTCGTGCACTTCTGGATTGAGGTGAATCCAAGTTTTCCGGTGCAATCTTTCTTGCACTTGAAGTAGCTGTCGAACTCCCGGATGGAATTCACAATCCCGAGGAAAAGCTTTCAGCTCATTCGATAACGGCGTCGAAATACTTTGTTGCCGTGAAGTGGAGCGCCGGCGAAGTAGTCGGAGTAGAGCATGCAATAGCCTTCCAGTCGATGCCGATTCTTTGCTTTCTGCCGCCCCGGTGCCGAGCCACCTCGCCACGGCTTTGCATCGCTCGCGAGCAGGCCGGCCAGGGCGGCGAGGACCATGAGATGCTCTTTGTCCTGGACATCGTCATCGGCTTCCTCCTCCAGCAGCGCCGCGAGCGCCTCCTCGTCGTTCGAGTCCATCGCCGAGCACACAAATCGCCGAACACCTGGTGGGCGTGGTGGGTGCACAGCCGCCGGTATCCCGCCCTGCGCGGCCGGAGCGCCGGAAACCTCGCCCAGGAAGGTGGTGGAGAGGTTGCCGTGGCGAAACCCTCTCTCTTTTCCGGCGAATGGCCTATCTAGCAGTGGTGGGCGGTGGGCGGCGCCGGGATCGACAAGGTGGCGGGAGGGCGCACGGTGGGGGGGGGGGAATCTGGACATTTGTATTGACTTTTCGCCTGACAGTGTGGCCCAGACATGGTTTTCCCTTCCGCCGGAGCCCCCGAGCGCCCCCCCCCCCCCCAATGCGCTGGGTTCGGCCTGGGATCGCCGGGCCTAAAACGGGCCGAGCCGGTGGATTTCGGGGTCTTGGGGGCGCGACTGGGGGGCTTTTTCGGCGCCGGCGCGAAAAAAGTCGCCCTGAGGGGCCTGTTGGTGGCGCGGCTGGAGATGCTCTTAGGTGAGGTAGAGGGGGGCTGCAAGAGCTTTGCGGGTTTAAACTCTTAGGAAACATGGGGTATGTGCAAAATTGCTGGGTGAAAATTGCCCACGGCCCAATAATAATCCCATGGTTTGATAGGTGAGGACATGCTGCAATCAGATCAGATTATGTGCATCATATGTGCAGGCCAAATGGAGCTAACAGCTCAGGTTCACACTAAAGCAACCAGACCAACATGTATCAGGATTGGGAATCACATTCTTTTGCAGTGGTAGCCTGCTTAACTGCATAACTTATGGAACACCAGATTCAAATATGATGAGTTGACAACATTTTATAGATGAACTAGCGAAGGGTCCGGTGGGGTGCACAGATATGACACAACTGTATGTTCTGTGTTGGATAGGATGCTCGGGATTGGATGATCCTTCTTTCGCTCCCTTGCATGCGGCTGTGATGGTTCTCTTTAGCCACTTTACATGTCAGTGGACTCGTATGCCAGAACTATGCCAGCCATCTTCTCACTAATTTGGTCGACAAGAGGGTCGAACTGTGGTATGGTTAAAAAATTTAGGCCTTCTTCCCTGGGGATTGTAATGCGACTCTTACTTAAACAATACAATTCCCTTTACCCTGCAATTGAACTTGTACTGTTGTATTAGTAGGAGACAGAAACCGAAACCAAAAACACCTTTTTGGTCTTCTTTATGCTGTACATATATGAGCATAATATAATCTATCACACATAAATCTGTTATGTTCCTTGCTTCAAATTTCCCTTTGATGGAAAATAATGTTCTAATTTGGTATTATCTGTTAGCTGTTCTTCTATGCTGTTACTCTTGACGGTCTTCAGGGTTGCGAGACCAACTGTACTATATGCTTACACTCCCGGGAAAGTCATATTTGCAGTATATGTTTTTTTTTCTCTCTTCATGATTATCACAGCAGCGAGTATGCCGTTGCTCAATGAAATAGTCATGCTGCAAGGAAAGCAACTGGCTTTAAAATAGTAACTGGAATCCGTATATTCCTGATTGATGTGCCTGAAAACTGGAGTTTCCCCTCAACTTTTTTGGGTTCCACGAAACCACCAGAACTGATTAGAAGTAACAACAACATTACTGGGAAACTTTGATGCAGAAAGAAAGGACAACCCTGAGCTTGTAAACAAGAACCTGAAAACAACTATGCAGCTTCAGCGTTTCAGTCTGCTTCACAGGAAAGCTGCAGTGATCTTCTCGCCTGCGATGGTTCGATTGCCCGATTTCTTCAAGTGAAAAATGGTTTGTTGGGCCAGGCCCCGAAAGGAATGACCCCAAGTTTGTTTCGCCTAGCGCGCCGGAAAACCCTTACTGTCAAAGAGGCTCTTACTGCAGGAAGATGGATGAAGGGGCTGCAACGAGTTGTCTCTACCGAGGACATTGACCAATTCATATATCTCTGGGAGATGCTACAAAATGTTCAGCTAACAAATGAAAGAGACGGCATCAAATGGAACCTAACTGTTGATGGTTGCTATTCCGCAAAGTCGTAGTATCACTCCCAGTTTTTTGCATGGCTTCCTCGACCGAGCCTGGAGCGGATTTGGAGTGCAAAGGCCGAACAGAGGGTGAAATTTTACGTTTGGCTGCTGCTTCGAAATCAAAACTGGACCTCCGACAGACTCCCAAGTGTATACTTGGGGATCAGAGTTCAGAGACGGCTGTGCACACCACCCTCCTGTGTGCTTTTGCAAAGAACACACATGTTACCATGGTGAGAATCAGAACCAGGTTATCAGATCACAAGTCACTATGGCGATGAATATTACTTGCCACATTTGGAAGGAAAGAAATGCAATAACTTTCGAGAATCTGTGCACCATGGCAACCGACAAGGCCAGAGCGGATGTTACTTATTTTGTCAGGCGATGGAGGATGTAATATTTGTCAGGCTATGCAATGGACAGTGTAAAACTCTTTCTTCTCCTTAATGCAAAGCAGGGCTACTGCTGGTTCATAAATTTTTTTTTGCTTCCCCAGTGATACACAAGACTGCCAAGTGCCAAACAATGGCGCACAACAGACACAAGCTTACATCTGAGCAAATACATAAAAAGTACCATAATTAACATCAGCTCGCTCGATGAGTATCATGACACGATAATACAGAAACAGTTCAATGGTTTTAGGGACACCACCACTGAAAAAGGCTACAGACAGAGCTGGACAGCTTCGAAACACTTCGACAGCGGTCAAGCAACCACCAAACAGTGCCCACACAATCTAGTGTTTCAACAGCGGTCAAGCAACCACCAAACACACCATCTAGTGACTGTCTCGACAGCGGTCGAGCAACCACCAAACATAACACACCATCTAGTGTTTCAACAGTGGTCGAGCAACCGCCAAACAGTACACACACAATCATGTGTTTCAACAGCGGTCGAGCAATCACCAAACACTACCCACACAATCTACGGCACAACAATAACGAAGAGGGACCAAGCAACTGTGACTTCAACCTTGCAGGAACCGAGGTCGCATACGCCGTGGCTCGTGCCGGAGCACGCCGGCTTGAACACGGCAGTGGCCCGCATGAGAAAATCGGAGAGAGAGGCGTCCACAGCAACCAACAATTTCTCTCCCAAGTCCACAGAAACAACCCGCCTCGAGAGCTCAAACGAGCCATCCGGATCAATGGGCGGTTCTCTGTCTCGACAACGAAGCAGGACGATCTTCTCGTCTATGCCGGAGGTGATGGCGACGACTATTCCTCGGTGGTTCTCCGGCCATGACCCCACGACGACCTTCAAGCTGATTGTGGCCTCAACCGAGCGTGGCCGCAGCGCCACTTCATACTCAAGCATGCAGCGCTTGTGGTCGTAACGTATAGAAAGCTTGCGTTCACAAGCAGACCCATCGTCATAGTAGAAGGCACCGAAAGCCAGCATCTCATCTTCAGACTCACCTTTGCCCTTTACTTTTAACTGCACTTCGAATGTAATTGGAGCAAGGTACACAATTGCCCGGGATGGGCCAGTTAGCAGCAAGGATGGATCCTGCAACACAAGCATCACCATTGATTAATTATCAACTGACAGACTTGTAGAAATACATCTTGTTGTTTCCAAACAAGGACATATACAACCAACAGATTCTATTAGTTGAAGGTGGATCCAATTCTATTCATCGAAGGTTGATCCAAAGTGACTCTTATTTGTTCTATTGCTTAGTGGTTCAAGGTTGAAATTAGGTAAACATAAATGTAGGTCAGTGTAAAACGCAACTATTCCATAAACACATGGTGTTTCTGTACACGAAAGCATCATGCTGTGATTACGATCCATTGGGAAACATAGTTCAATCATCACCTATAAAAAACAGGCACAAAGGAAGATACTAGGATTTTTAATAAGACTTGAAGGATTATCTAGGACTCTTAATGTAAGATGGACAAAAATGAATTAGTACATCTAGAATTGCACAGTAGATTAGGAGCAAGTGATTGTTCACCAAGAAGGTAAAAGAAACAAACAAACAAACAAACATAGACAACTAGATAGGTGGTACTCACGTCTTGTGAGAGGGTTTGGCAGTTATCCCTTGTGCGCCTGAAGAGATAGTTGCGATTCTGATCCATCGAGTCTCTGGTGGCAATGTGGCCATAGACACGCAGCGGCCACTTGAGACCATCTGTTGGGGCCCTGACCCTGATGGAGAAGATCTGCACGGTCTGTTCTGTGAATAGGTATTCTGGGGTAGGCGGTTTGGATGTGTAGCGCATGGGACCGATACTCGCTGCGAGAAGAAAAATTAAGTTATTGCTAGATATTGCAGTAAAAAGAAAGCCAAATTTAAGCTATTCATAGATACTAGATATACTACTCGGACAGCATACACGGCCAAGTAGCAACATACAGCAGAAAGTAGATACTACTAATGATTCATTCATGACCTTTGCTGAGGTTGGGTTGGTATTCTATACAGAAGTAATCAGTTATTGTAACCGGACCATAGTCAGCAGTCCAGTTCCAATGAGTATGATCCTAGCATTGGTAATATGCCAATGCAAAGGGTTGGGTTTGTCTGTTCTCCCTGACCCAGCAATCAGACGACCTGACGGGTTGGATGAGCAGTAAATATGATCCTAGCATAGCAATATCCGATATGCAATGCAAAGGAAGGGTCTCCGGTCAATCAGTTGGATTTGTGGTTGTGGCACCCAATCCAATCCAATCCAAATGTAACAACAAGAGCAACAAAACTGCTTTAGTATATCTACTGAACGTATATGGGGTGGCTCTAGAAAAACGACATGGCAGACACAGGGGAATCTAGATTTGAGAAAGAGAATCGATGAGATGTTCCTTACTTTCATCCTCGAAGGCACCGTAACGGCCGGCCCAACGCCTATCCCAGATTCGACGGCTCCTGGCGATGGCGTCCTCCTCCTTGACCTCCGGCAGATTCTCCGGTTCCTCGGCCCATCGCTCGTCCCGGGTTGGAGTAGGCGGCCGATTCTCATCGCGACGGATTCGGCTCTTCCTCGTCAGGGACTTGATCTTGAGGCGGAGCGGCCTCGTCGTCTTCGCCCCGCCGACGTTCTCCCTCCCACGATTACGGCAACCCACGCCGTCACTGCTGTGGATCTTCAACCCCGCGAGCGCGCTGCTCATCGCCTCCACCTCCATCGCCGCTCAATCAATCGATGGCGGCCAGGGTTTCCCTCGGTGTGGCTGAAACTATATGAGGAAGGGTGGGCGATGGGCACGGCGTCGTCCTCATGGTATAACCGGACTCGAGTCGGGCGCACGGCAGACCTGGCCAGATGGGCTAGCACGGCCCGGCCTGGCCCGTTTAGGCCAGGCACGCTCGCTGGCCCAGACACGGGCACAACAAGAACACGGACTGACCCATCGGCATGTCTAGCCCATCAGCCCGCCTGATTTTGGTCCTTATTTGGCATTTTTGGCGAAATCACTAATTAAGAAGTACTCCTTCCAAAGATCACTCTCATCTTCTCAGGTTGCGACAAGTGTCGTAACCTGTGAGTTTTCTCTTTTTACCTACATCTGTTTATTTGAAACGTTTTAAGCGTCCAAATCTTGAACCGTTCTCATAGTTGGATTCCTCGCGTCATGATCTTCAAAATTAGATCCCATTTTGATAGGTTTTGACAAAAAAATTTCAAGAGAAAAAACAGACGCGAACCGGTAGCACGTTTTCTTCCCTTTCCAAAAGCCGTTTCCGAGGCCGTGCCTCTCGCGGAAGAAAAAAAAAGAGCAAACATGTTTTTTCCGTTTCCGAGAGGCACGGCCGTGCCTCTCGCGGAAGCAAAACCGTGCCTCTCACAAAAGAAAAACAAAAGAGAAAACATGTTTTTTTTGGTTTCTGAGAGGCTCGCCCGTGCCTCTCGCGGAACCAAAACCGTGCCTCCCACGGAAATAAATAAATAAAACACGTTTCTTCGCGCAAAAAAATCAATTTTTTTTCGTCGAGAAGCTAGAAAAGACCGGTGAAAAATCGAAAAGTCAAAAAAAGGAAAAACTATCTAAAAAGCCAAAAATATGTGTGAAAAAAATAAAATAAATCCGAAGGAAGCACCCAGAGCGCGATACGTGACGGGGGCTGAGAGCATGAGACCACCAAGTGATCGTTGGGAGGCTCCCGAAGAAGCGCTTGCCAACTAGTTGCTCCCCTGTTTTGGTGGAGTAATATACTCCCTGCGTCCCAAAGTAAGTGACTCGACTTTATACTAACTTTGTACAGAGTTGAGTCACTTATTTTGGAACAGAGGGGTACAAAGTGAATACAAAGTTGAGTCACTTTTTTTGGGACAGAGGGAGTATAAAATAAAAATAATGAAAAATAAAAATAATTAAACGGGCCGTGCTGTGCCAGCACTCGCGCCCAGCCTCACGCTCCAGGCGTGGACCTAGGCGGGCCACGTGTCGGGCCAGGCCATCCACAGGCTAAGCACGCGGCAGCATGTTAGGCCCGACTCATAATGGGGATCTCCTATTGCACGCCTTCGGCGCCAGCAGCAGCCGCTGGATGGGCCGGCCCACGATCGCGCGCCGCGAAAAATGACAGCGCGGAATCTTTAAAGAATAGGAACGAAGCCACGCTATTTATTGCGCATTACATGTAGCATTTATAGTTTCCAATTATATGAAAACATGTTCACATATTAAAGATGAACTTCAAGAGCATGCAAAAAAAACTTCGCGTATTCAAAAATTACTTCACCAAAAAAAGTTTATGTATTAAAAAAAAGTTCACGAATTCAAAAGAAGTTCATCAGTTTTCAAAAAATGGTCATCCAAATTGAAAAAAAGTTCATCTAAATTGAAAAGGTTCATCGATTTTTAAAAAAAAATCATCGATTTTGTAAAAAGTTCATCGATTTTCAAAAACGTTCATTGATTTTGAGAAAAAGTTCAAAAAATTATGAAAAGTTCATCAAATTTGAAAAATAAATTCCTCAATTTTCAAAAAGGTTCATCAATTTGAAAAAAAGTTCAAGAGTTTCGAAAAAAATCTGTTCATTGATTTAGAAAAGAAGTTCCTCTATTTGAATAAAACAATTAAGAATTTGGAAAAAGAAAGTAGAAAAGGATAAAGAAAAAAAGGAAAAAAGGGATGAAGAAATAGACAGGAACATGTATTTCGTCAGACCTTGTGCAGTAGCCGAGTTGGTTATGAGTCGTTCACCGATAACCCCCGACGCATGTTCTAATCCCAAATAAGACGCGGAAGTAGCTGCTGCAGGCGCCGGTTAGCGAAAAACAATACAAACCGGCGCCTGCAGCGCCAAATAGGAAATGCCAACTACCGCAGAGTCGAAAGTCAGACACCACCAGGCTCGCAATGGAAACATGAAACCCAAACATGATTGTTCGATCCGTAATCTAAGGGCTGGATCATCCATTTCACTCATTCAGTGTGGCAGAGGGGCTTCCTATAATTATAAAAAATCCTATACTTAGATAACCAGCCTACGTTTTTTTATAACAAGATAAACCCAAGGAAAAAGGCCACCAGAAAAGGTTTTTAGTGTACCCCTATATTTAAGATCGTTTTGTGTCGACTTGTTCTTTTGCACTAGCTACTATTCTTCTTAATGAATGTTTTCTCAAAAAAAAAAAAATTTAAAAGGAAGCACACCTGCCTGCTTCAGTATTAGACGAACCAAAGGATCTTTAAACATTTTGAGTTGTAACAAATATTCCCTTCACAAATATAAGATGTCTTAGATATTTCAACATGGACTACATACAAACTAAAGGAAGCACATTAAAACATGTCTACATACATCCAATTCACAAAAAAAGTTGGAACATCTCATATTTGTGAACAGAGGGAGTAATAAGTAAGTACTCCCTCCACCCCATAATATAGTGAGCATTGTTTTTCAGAAAGGAAGTTCCATATACTTTAATCAAGTTTACAGAGAACTATCTAGCATCTGCAATATTAATTATATATTGTGTGGACATATATTTCTTAATGAATCTTATGGTATTTTTTTGGAGCTTATGGTATTGATTTAGTATTATAGATATTAACGGAAATTTCTATAAATTTGATAAAAGTTTTAGGTTTGACTTACGAAAAACTAACATGTTTTTTTTATTTTGAGACGGGGAGAGCAGTATAGAAAGGAACCACTGGAACTCCAGATGTGAGCATGGAGGGAGAGTGGACAGGAAAGCACCGGTTCCCAAGTGCCTGCAAGTTTTGTGAATTATTGTGAGCCCAAATTACCCCATCCGATCCATTACTAGTACTATTATTACTATAGTGTGCTTTGCAGTTTTGGGCAATTTACTGAATACAATAGCGCATTTGCAGAATAGGGCTACAAGTCTGCAACACAGGCACAATGACAAAGTCCAAATGCCAATTGTGTTGGTTCCAGCAGTGCCAATCGATCTGCACATAGCACACAACAGTGTGGAAGACACGCATTACATTTCATTATTAAGAACAATACTTTGGAAATATCTGACTAAGGTATAGCAAAGTTTCTATAGCCCAACAAATGACTCTCAAACTCTATGTTGACTAATAAAGCAACAATTGAGCATCAGCTTCGCTGTCCTTCACACCCACCACGAATCTGAACCTGTAATGGTTTGAGCAAAGAACAAAACTAATCCACGAGTTGCCTTTGCAAAGTTTCTTATACACATCCAATCTGGAAAATAAATAATAAAATGCGTACGTACTGCATCACTGGATCTACATTTACCTTATATTATATGGTCGCAGCTACAGGAGGTATACACAAAGTAGCCACCTGAACATGCTAATGTCCTGCAAGAAACAACGTAGACAGTAGAGTAGGCAAGAAATACGGACTCTGTACCTTCTCTCAGCCCATCCCATTCTGCATCGGATCAACCTAAGAGACTGTCAAACACCAAAGTATGGAAAAACTAGCTGCATGAATCCAATCCTCAAGTTGTCTATTGTTAGACTAAGTATATATTAGATATACGTGTTGTAATATAACCTGTATTTGTACGGTCCCGTGGATCGCCTTTTCAGTTTTAGAAAAAACAAAAGAAAATGATGGAAATGTCAAAAAAATAAAATAAAATAAGTTTCCCATGTGATATGTGGTCTAGTTGTTGGGAAAATTAACAAATATGAATTTTGACTTTATTTGCAAAATCTCTCTGGAAATTTTTTAAATGGGCATAACTTTTGCATACGAACTCGGATGAAAAAGTTTTTTATATGAAAAATCATCTACTCGAAAAGTTACATCCAAATTTAACCGGGGAACCCCGTTAAACATTTTTAGAATCCTCAAAAACCTAACAGAAAAAAAGATACGGGGCTTTTAAGATCTGGAGAGGCAAAAACATTCAAAAAAATTTAAATTGTGGTCAAACAATGGTCAAACTAATTATTCTAGAATATTAGTGTTACTAAATAATTATTTCATTTTTTTAAATTTTGGTCAAATCTGGTCAAACTATGGTCAAACAATGGTCAAACTAATTATTCCAGAAATATTAGTGTTACTAAATAATTATTGTTTTTTAAAACAATAGCTTCAAACTCAAACAGTGAAATGTGTCATTTCATGCTCAAGCTAAATTCCTGAGGGTTAATAGAATTGACATCCTACTATTGTCAGGAAAACAACAAGTGCAGACTTGGAAACGAGGGAGAATAGAACCCGGAAGTTAAGCGTGCTCAGGCTAGAGTAGTGAGAGGATGGGTGACCGTCCGGGAAGTTAGATGATTTGGAATGATGAGGGGTGATTAGAGATTAGAGGATAAATTGAGCAGTGATGAGGGGTGGTGATTAGAGATTAGAGGTTAAAATAATTCAGAAATTTGAAAATAAAAAAAATAAAAAAAATCGCAAAAAATTCGCAAAGGGGACTAAAGGACGGGCCTTTAGTCCCGGTCAGCCACGAGAACCGGGACTAAAGGACGGGCCTTTAGTCCCGGTCAGCCACCTTTAGTCGCGGTTCGTAAGAGGCGCGACTAAAGGGGGGGGGTCTTTAGTCGCGCATATTTAGTCCCGGTTGCACAGCCGGGACTAAAGGCCTTTGTGAACCGGGACTAAAGGCCTTTTTTCTACCAGTGCCCTCTTATAAATATATGACAGCCGTACCCACCAAGGGTATCGAGCATTGTTCCAAACCCTAATCTGTTTAACGTGGTATCAGACGACGCGTTCGGTCCGCGCCGTGCTTCCGCTTCCTCTGCCGCCGCCACGTCGGCCTTCGCCGCCACGTCGGCCTTCGCCGCCGCGCCGCCTCCGTCAACCCTAGCGACGGAATCGCCGTTCATGGCATCTACCCCGCTCGCCTGGGCCCGTCCGTCCGCATTGGGGTCGCGTCCTCCAGCGCCCCGATCGCCCGCGCCTTCGATCGCCCGTGATGCCGCCCTGGCGTCGCACGCGTTTGATACCGCGCAGCCATCCAGAAATCCATCGCTTGCGTACGGTGCTCCCATGCAGGATCGATGCGATCCATCCCTGGCGGCCGTCAACCCTGGCTACGGTGCCTCCATGCAGGATCGGGATCGCGTCCCCGCGCAGCTACCTTACGGCGCCGCTGCGAACTCTGCTGCGCCGCCGGCCTCAGGCCGTCGTGGCACTCCCGTCCAGATGCCGTACGGTGGGCCGTATCCAGCGCCGTACGTCGCGCCGTCGTCGCCGTATGTCGCGCCGGCACCGTATGCTTCGTCCTCTGCGGTGCTCTACGAGGCGCCATATGGCGCGCCCTACGCTGTCTCTGTGCCGCACGTCGCGTCGCTGCAGCCCTACGGCGTACCTCCTACGGCGCCCTACGGTCATCACCAACACTACCGTACGTCTCCGTCGGCCGATGCGCTGATTCCGTACAGTGCTCCTCCGACGTACGACTCGCAACTCTCCGCATCGGTGGCTGAACCAGGACCTTTCCACTTCGCTCACCTGGTGACGGTGAAGCTCTCTGCTGACAGCTACCTCCTGTGGCGCGCTCAGGTGTTGCCGCTGATGCGTAGTCACTACCTTGAGGGGTATGTCGATGGTACGCTGCCGTGTCCCCGGCCATGGTTCCGGTGCCCTCGGCCGCTGGTGGCTCCGTCATGGTGTCCAACCCTACTCATCGTCGGTGGATCGCTCAGGATCAAGCTATTCTGGGTGCCATTCAGTCCTCGCTCACACCCTCCGTGGCCGCATGGTGGTCTTTGCCGCGACGTTGAGGGATGCATGGGCCACGCTCGACTCCAGCTTTTCCTCGCAGTCGCTGGCCCGTTCCTTTGCCATTCGTAACCAGCTGGGTGAGGTCAAGAAAAATGACCTCTCCGTCACGGCCTTCTTCAACAAGGTCAAAAGTTTGGCTGATACACTGTCGTCTATTGGGAAGCCTCTTCGTGATGAGGAGTTTACTTCGTTCATTCTCAATGGGCTTGATGAGGACTATGATTCTCTCGTTGAAAACATTAATGGAGGTGACACACCGATGCCGCCTCGCGATCTCTATGCACGCCTTCTCAACACCGAACAGAGGCTCGCTGCTCGCCGCTCCGTTGGCGTCTACACGGAGGGCCCTTCTGCGAACGCTGCTCTCCGCGGGGGCGCCCGCGGTGCCAAGCAGAAGGCGCCGCCGACCTCAGGCAACCAGCCCCGTCCGCCCGCTCCACCTCCGACGGCTGGCCGCAAGCGGCTCCACTGCGAGGCATGTGGTGGTGGGGTTGAGTGTCAACTCTGCGGCATCGAGGGGCACTTGGCGTCTCGCTGCCATCGTCGCTTTAAACGAGATTTTCTTGGCATTGGGAACAATGGGAAGGGCAATGAGAAGCAAGCTGCTCTCGCTACACCGGATCCCGGGTTCACTCCTTCATACTCGGTGGATCCTGCCTGGTACATGGATACGGGCGCTACGGACCATTTGACGAGTCAGCTTGACAAGCTGGCCACTCGCCAGCCCTACACCGGTCACGATCAGGTCCGCACGGCCAATGGATCAGGTATGCCCATCTCACATGTTGGTCAGGCATCTCTTCTTTCACGTACCACTAAAACCTTGCATCTGCTTGATGTCCTTCGTGTTCCCTCAGTCACACGTAGTTTACTCTCGGTTCCTAAATTAACTCGTGACAACAATGTGTTTGTTGAGTTTCACCCTTTCCATTTTTTTGTTAAGGACCGGGACACGAGGGACGTTCTTCTTAGTGGTCGAGCTCGCGACGGCTTATACGCACTTGATGTGCCACGAGTCTCTCAAGTTTTCAGTGGTGTTCGGGTGTCGTCGTCGCAGTGGCACTCTCGCCTTGGCCACCCCGCTACTCCCATTGTGCGCCATGTGCTTCATCGCCATCATCTTCCTGTTGAGTCGAGTAATAAGGAGTTTCTAGTGTGTGATGCTTGTCAACAAGGCAAGAGTCATCAGTTGCCTTTTTCTGTATCAAGTCGTGTTGTCACGGCTCCTCTTGAACTTGTGTTTTCAGACGTGTGGGGCTATGCCCAAACTTCTGTTAGTGGTCACAACTATTATGTCAGTTTCATCGATGCTTTCAGTCGCTTTACTTGGATTTATCTTATTAAGCGCAAATCTGATGTGTTTCATGTCTTTATGCAATTTCAAGCACATGTTGAACGATTGCTTAAGCACAAAATTATCCATGTTCAGTCAGACTGGGGGGGTGAGTATCGTAACCTTAACACCTTCTTTCAGAAGCTTGGCATCTCACACCATGTGTCTTGTCCTCATACACATCAGCAGAACGGTGCAGCTGAGCGCAAACACCGTCACATAGTTGAAACTGGCCTGACACTTCTTGCACATGCCTCTGTCCCGTTTCGGTTCTGGAGCGATGCTTTTGTTACTGCCTGTTTTTTGATAAACAGGATTCCCACACGACGCCTTCACATGAAGTCTCCACTCGAAGTGTTGCTTAATGAAACTCCAGATTACTCCCTCCTCAAAGTGTTCGGCTGTGCGTGTTGGCCGCATCTTCGTCCGTACAATAAGCATAAACTTGAGTATCGATCTAAACAATGTGTGTTTCTTGGGTACAGTCCTCTCCACAAAGGTTACAAGTGTCTTCACATCCCGTCAAATCGTGTTTACATTTCTCGTGATGTTGTGTTCGATGAGACTGTCTTCCCGTTTTCCACGCTCACATCACCCACCGATACTCCCGTCACTGAGTTGCACTCTTTTCCAGTTTTGCCTGATCAATTTGTGGATGCTGCATATTCTCCTCTGTTGTTGCCTAACCATGGTGCAGGGACTGGACGAGGCGCTCGACTTGAGCTTCTGGATGATGATATGGCCACAACTGCGCCAGTTGCTGCTACGCCGGATGAGGCGCTCGACGAGGCTGCCCCCGCCACTACCCCGCTTGACCCCGACGTCGATCACGCGTGCATGCCCCATGCACGAGGATCCGACGGGGTGACCAAGTCGCCGGGGCCAGCGGCCTCGCTGTCGCCTGGGCCGGCCGAACCTGCGGAGCTGTCGGCCGGGCCGGCTGGACCCGCGGCGCTCTCCCCTGAGCCGGAGGCCTCGCAGGTCACCGAGTCTTCGTCGCCTGGTCCGTCGACGCCGATCACGCCCGGTCTGTCTTCGCCGACCCTGACCGTGCCACCGGATGCGCCTGTTGACTCGCCCGCCGGTGCGTCCTCCTCGCCGCTGATGGATAGTGGCTCCTCTGGTATGGCAGCTCCAGCGCCACCTCCGCCTGTCGTCCTGCGTCCCCATACTCGCAGCAAAAGTGGCATCTTCCAACCGAAGAAGCGCACTGACGGCACTGTCGCGTGGCTTGCGGCCTGTGTGGCACATGCTGAGGCTGACCCTACGACTGAACCACGACATTTTCGAGCGGCGCTTGGCATCCCGCATTGGCGTGCTGCGATGGAGCAGGAGATTCATGCCCTTCAAAGAAACAACACTTGGCGTCTTGTTCCACCTCCATCTGGTGTTAATATCATTGACTCTAAATGGGTATTCAAGGTGAAGAAACATGCTGATGGCTCCATTGAGAGGTACAAGGCACGCCTGGTTGCCAAGGGGTTCAAACAACGGTATGGCATTGATTATGAAGACACATTCAGTCCTGTTATTAAACCAACTACTATTCGTGTTCTTCTCTCTTTGGCTGTTACTCGCGGATGGTCGCTTCGACAGCTTGATGTTCAGAATGCCTTTCTCCATGGAGTTCTGGAAGAAGAGGTTTATATGCGTCAGCCGCCAGGTTTTGTTGACCCTGCTCAGCCACATCATTTATGTCGCCTTGTCAAAGCTCTCTACGGTTTGAAGCAGGCCCCGCGTGCGTGGCATGCCCGTCTTGGCGCTGCTCTTCGTGCGCATGGGTTTGTTCCTTCTACAGCAGACACGTCTCTGTTTATTCTACAGCGACCTGAGGTGACTATGTACATTCTGGTATATGTTGATGACATCATCCTTGTCAGTTCGTCTGCTTCTGCTACAGATCGGCTTGTGTCCTCTCTTGGTGCTGAGTTTGCTGTTAAGGATCTTGGGAGACTGCATTATTTTCTGGGCCTAGAGGTTCTTCATTCTGATGGTGGCTTGACTCTTACTCAGAAGAAGTACTCTCAGGATCTCCTGCGTCGTGCCGGTATGTTGCAGTGCAAGTCTGCTACGACTCCCATGTCTGCTACAGACAAACTGACAGCTCTTGCTGGTGACTTGCTTGCTCCTGAGGATGCCACAGAGTACCGCAGCATTGTGGGTGGACTGCAGTACTTGCTCATTACTCGACCAGACATATCATTTGCAGTTAACCGTGTGTGCCAGTATCTTCATACACCACGTGATTCTCACTGGTCAGCTGTTAAGCGCATCTTGCGCTATGTTCGTCACACTGGTTCATATGGTCTCCATCTTCAGCCTGCGCGTTCTGGACTGATCTCAGCATTTTCTGATGCCGACTGGGCTGGTTGTCCTGATGATCGGCGATCCACGGGGGGACATGCTGTGTTCTTTGGGCCTAACTTGATCGCCTGGCAAGCTCGCAAGCAAGCTACGGTGTCTCGGAGTAGTACCGAAGCTGAGTACAAAGCTGTTGCTAATGCCACAGCTGAGATCATGTGGGTGCAGTCATTGCTTCGAGAGTTGAAGGTCTCCCCAACTCAGCCGCCTGTTCTTTGGTGTGATAACATCGGTGCAACATACCTTTCATCCAATCCAGTATTTCATGCCCGAACGAAGCACATCGAAGTTGACTATCATTTTGTGAGTGAACGTGTTGCTCAGAAGCTCCTTCAGATTAAGTTTGTTTCTTCGAAGGATCAGCTTGCTGATATTTTCACTAAACCCTTGCCCTTGCCTTCTTTTGAAGGATGTCGTCGCAATCTTAACCTTCTGAGTGTTTCAGGACATAGTTAAGATTGAGGGAGGGTGTTAGACTAAGTATATATTAGATATACGTGTTGTAATATAACCTGTATTTGTACGGTTCCCTCTTATAAATATATGACAGCCGTACCCACCAAGGGTATCGAGCATTGTTCCAAACCCTAATCTGTTTAACATCTATGCAAAATCTCCATGTCCAAACTTACAACAGCATGCATATATTCCATAAACTAACCAGAAAGGCAGAAGAGAATATTAACAAGCAAAGATAGATGATTCCTTGGAAAGTTGATGCATCTGTTAGCAATTTACAGGAATTGAATGTAAATCTCACTGGTGTAGCAAAAAGTATACCACAAACACCTGCAGAGGTGGAAAGTATCGACTGTAAGCTTCTATTGACAATTGAGCTCGCTCATCTTATTCAAGTTTCTACGAAGGGCAGCTTATAATACGTCAAGATAGCATATGAAAGACCAAAACAATGCATTATCTTACTTCCATAAATAACAAGTCTATTTCCTACCATAAAGAATGATACTGCAGCAAGCCTTATGTTCAGTAACTTATGTTTAAGAATATACAAATGGTCTTATTTCAAACAATGTGCATTATCTAGCAATTGTAACCTCAACCCTGTGAAACAGATGACCGTGTATGTATATTAAATTCCTGTAGTCAATGCTACAAGCATGGATAAAGGTTACAGACTTTACCTTGCAGACTGAAACTAGAAAATGTGAAGCATAAACTCTGGGTGTGTGGACGCAACCTATTTACACTCTAAAGTATAATTACTGAATTAATAAGGCACTCCGTTTTGTAAAACCACATATCGGAAGCACAAGTAATACAAACCAATAAGCCATGGGGTCGGAAATAAGCAAGCAAAAGAGATAATCCTCCATCTTTGACACAGCTAGGGTGGCGGAAAGAGATGGAGCAACAAAGAAGACTAACTTCTTTTACCTGAGGATGAAGGAATCATATGCTAACAGACTGTCACAAACTAGAAACAACTTAACCTAAGAAAATAAGTAGCGAGATAATCTTCTAGAAGAACTTTATCTCCTACTCCCCCTGTAAAGAAATATAAAGCTCTTATATTTCTTTACAGAGGGAGTACTTTGCATCAGCAGCCCCTGATGTAGCTTGAGCATGGGGATGGCGCAGATAATTATGCCCCCGGCCCACATGATATAGAATGTGCAAAATATATCAAATTGCCTGATCATAAAGGATCTTGAGAAAACACCTTCTAGTGTGCAGACCATTAGTTCCATCAGTCATCAGAGAAAGTGAATTACTAAATATCATACATAGGGCAGAGCAGATAATTGCAAAGAATGCCCCTCAATAAAGATCATGATAGTATAAAATTTGCAGAGGCCGAACCCAGTAGCCCTTTATGCCTAACATTAGGGCAACCACAGCTTGCCTGTGCCTCGACAGCACCCTGCGTGAGAACACACTTGGCAACAAACAGTGGCGGAGCCAGCCAGCCAGCTCAAGGAGCCGGGGCAAAATCTATAGACGGTGACATTGTCCAACATTTGCCAAAGTAATTAGCAAAACTAATCATGGTTCTTTGTACTATTTAATGAAGAATAGCCGGAGTAGCCCGGGCAGCTGTCGGGGTCGCCGGGAGCTAGCTCTGCCCCTGGCAACAAACAGGAACACTACACAAACTAGACAAACACAGCATTCTCCTTGAAGAAACACGGGAATTCTATAAAAGAAAAATACTAGAAGACATCAGAAGCTAGTTTCAATTTTGAATGCACAGCACCGAAACAGGAAACCTAAAATAAAATAACTAGTGGTGAAGATTACCTCCTACTCTTACCAACCCAATGGACATCAATTAGAAGTTTCATATAGTACAGATATCCAAATGCAGGAAAGGCAAGGTTGCATCTAATTAAATGGTATCATGTACTATAAGTCAGTCAAGGAAAGAAATGCAGCATTGAGGATATGGCATTGTTCAGGTCGTTGTTTTCGGCAGGATATATACGAAATTGCAGTTCGACCCAAATCAAGTTTCAAGAACCAATGCAATGCATTAACCAACCCAGAGCTAGTACAGGAACAGAAAGGCATGCAGGGAAGTAGAATCAAGGTAGGGATCCCCTTGGTTCTCGGAACAAAGAGAGCAGTGCTACGTGTGAGGGCGTGGACACCGCCGCCCGAGGGAGAGAAAGATGGATGTGATGGGCGGCGAGGAGAGGTGGCAGTCACAAGTGAAGAAATCGCAAGCAGCAGCGCCGGCGGTGGTCAAAACCTTGCAGCGCCAATGGTGGGGCTGGGCAGCAGCGCTCAGTGACCCGTGGGCGGTGCCAAAAGGACGAAAACCCCGTCGGGTTGAAGGAAAAAAGAAGGACGCCACCTGAAGAAAGGAAATGCAGACAGGTGATTTTACTCCAGGTGACAAGGAGCAGTCTGGAGTCTGGATTACTGCCACCGTCCCGTCAGGGTATCTCTTTCTTGTCTTGGTTCTTCTATATATGTATGCACCGAACGTTGCTGCAACTGCAATACAACAAACGGGCACATTTTTGTCAATTGGTATAGATGGTAGCTGCAGGCAATGAAGAAAGAAACCATGCCTAATTTGGTACTCCCCTGCTCCTGGTCCATCTTGTGCCTGCTCATCACAATGGCCGGACGGGGGTGCTAATTCAGCTCAAACGAAGGATGCCTGAAACAAAGGATGGGATTCGTTAGTACCTGGACAAACATGATGGGGAATCAGATTACCTGAAGAAGCGGCAGCAAAAATAATTCTTCTTTCCGGTTGCTGTGGTCAGTGCACAAGCTACAAGGTTGACCAGTTCACGATTAAATCCGGGCTGGGAGAGCAAACAGATAATCCGCCTAGCTCGTATGTAGTGTAGAACGCAACAGCTGGGCGTCTGAGGCACTGATGATGAGTACGAGGGTGCGTGCACTGGGCGGGCCGTGAAGGAGATGTGCCCTTTCTGCAACTGTGGTCTCCGCCTCCCTCTTCTCCTCAATCACCTATCAACACACACACACACACAAACACATGTCGCCTCAGTATGTCAATTTTGAGAAAACGGAATTTCAAATACGAGCCAGCTATTTTGAGCGAGTTTGGGTGTAATCGACAGAGATCGAGCAAGAGTAATAACCAACAAAGAGATGGACTAACTAGCCTATGCAGCAGCATCAGGAACGGGCCAGGCCGGGGGGCCGAGTTTGCCAACCAATGCAAGCAATTACTCAGGGCATGGCCTCAGACAGGCGAGATGGTGTCCATCGGCTGAACCGCGATTTTAACTCGAAGAAGCAGATAAGGTTCTTCGGTGTCTGTCTGCAGCCTAGTTGCGACGTAGTTGATCCAACGATCCTTTTTTTCTCGAAAAAAAAAGGGAGGGGATTCCCCCGGCCTAGTTCATCCAAGCATCTGACATGGGTTACCAACAAATACCAACTCCCAGGTCTCAATCTCACCTTATATCTATCCCAATTCCTCTCGGCTTCCTCACATCTCCTAAATACTGCGCTTCACAGTTTCAATTAGCATGACCAAGCCCAGATTGAGCGCAAGGATTACCACCGTGGCAATCGTCAATGCCAATATATACATACCGAATCACACTGGTCGCAATACGAAGAAACCAATCGCACTCTGAGAAATGCAGAGCAGGGCAAAGGCCCAGCTCACTGCTATGGTTCACCGCGAGTCATCCAACTCTCTCCCTCCCCCTCTCCCTCCCGCTGCCGCTCCCCCTCCCCTCTCCTCTCCTCTCCTCTCCCTCCTCTCTCTCTCTCTCTCTCTCTCTCTCTCTCTCTCTCTCTCTCTCTACACTCTCACTCTCTCTCTCCACACACACACTCTCTCTCTCTCTCTCTCTCTCTCTCTCTCTCTCTCTTTATCTCTCTTCCCCCCTGGTTCGAGGAGTGTCGAATTGGGTGGAGGATCGGAACATGGGCGGCAAGATCATCAGAACGGAGCACATATCAAACAGGTTGCAGCTGTGATTTTGCAATGGCGCCATACCATTACTCTGGTTTTGCAAACAAAATATGGGTCGGCGGCGAGGTACACAGAAAGAGCTAGCCTGGCTATAGCATGGGTTGCGCCGGAGAGGTTGGGTAGCAGTGGCGGCGAGAATCCTATAAACAGCCTATTGCGGGCGGACTGCATTGCACATGTGGGGCGGCGGCGTGTACAGTTAGTTATATATGTGGATAGGACATGAGAACCAGCTCAGCGGGTAGAATCAATCAGACAACACATAAGAACCTCTCGATCGCTCCTTACAGTGTAGGTAGGTAGTAGGAACCAGCGGGCAGACATCAGATCATACATGGTAATCTCTTCCTCCATGCAACGACTTGACTTTGCCCGATCTCTCTCACTCTCTCACTCTGTCTCTGCCTGCAAAGCTGCCTAACTTTGCACAATTCATCTCTGAAACTGCCAACTCTGCAAAACTGAATCGGACCATTATCCCCCCCTGTACACCCCTCTCCTCTCCTCTCCTCTCTCTGAAGCCTCAGACCGCATACCTTTGAAGCCTCCGCCGAACTGCTGGGTCAACTGTGGACATCAACTGTTGCCATCCCTCCACTCCGTGCAACTAGTTTAGGAGGGGAGACAGTTTGTCAGTTCATCCGGATACTACTATCATATAACTTGAGAGCAAGGAGTTTGTTTCCTTCTATAACAGAATCAAAAATATATATACCTGTATGTGGTCGTGGAAAGCCTCTCTGGCCTCAGTTTCACCACCTTCTTTCATCTCTATCGCCTGTTGCACACAAATATAAAAGCGATCAGATAAACAACTGGATTCTTTAAAAAATGATAGACAATTGAAGAAATAGAAATAAGAAACCTCTTCTAATGTATCGAGTGCATAAAAGGCTGCCTCCTGCACCTTTCCATCAGTATCCATCGTCTTTCGAAGCAACCCCATCAGAACACCAACGAATTTTTCACCACCACCTGGATGGCCAAGGCCCTGTGCAAACAAAATAAATGAACAACACATTAAGAAGCACAAAGTTGCTAAGAAATTAAAACAAGTCCCAAATCATGCACCCTTTTGCATATACGAATACAGGTTTAGCAAACACAACACAATATACTGAATGATGCCTAATGCTGAACCGGTATAGGGGTCTGGCCCATCTCTACTATTGCCATAGAGCCCAAAACCATGTGTGGCTGACCTAGAAGAGAGCAGCCAGGCGCTGTCTGGTTGAGAGTGCCGCAATACATGAGATCTAGCGACAACTAAGGTGAGCTCTCGCGTTCAACATGGTGTCAGAGGCCTGGGACAGCGGGGCCTGAGGTGACGACGGCGATGACCGGCGAGGCGGCGCGGTCCGAGCGGATCTGAGCGAGCAGCAAGCGTGGCAAGCTGGTGGCGCAGAGAGGCGTGGGCGATGTGGCGACGGCTGGGGTTGGTTCCTTGGTTCTGCTGTGTTTCTCGAGGAGGAACGGAGAAAGAGAGAGGAGGAAGAGCAGGGAAGGAAGCTACAGGAAAGAGGAAGAAGGGCGGCTGCTGGAGACTGATGTTGTGGCTGCATTTGGAGCGGCTGCTGCTCCTGATTGCCCAGGAGAAGGTCGCAGCTGCCGGTGCTGCTCAGGGAGAGAAAGACGAGGAGGTGGTATGTGCTGGTGCTGTGGAGCTGTTGCTGTTGTTGCTGGTGGTGGTGGTGGTGGTGGTGGTGTTGTGCACTGCTGTGATTGTGTTACTGCTGATTGGAAAGGGAAGGTGCTACTGCTGATTGCTATTGAGAGTTGCTGCTGCTGGTTGTGGGAGGAGAAGTTGTGTCTATTGCTGCTCCTAAGAGTTGCTGCAGCTTAACCCTCCCAAGCGAAGATGGGTGAACCAAAAGGCCTTGTCCAGGCTTTCAAGAAGCTCGCTAAGATCCTCTCGGACTTGAACTTTGGGGCCATCGTTCCTTTACAGGAAGTGGCTCAGAAGATCGAACTGTCGCCCATGGCCATGAAGCTAGAGGGGGCTACAAATTACCGGAGGGCATTGCTGGCTGTAGAGCACAAGGAGCTTGATGGGCACTTGTTGGGTATTGTTGAAGAACCAGGAGACGAGACTACTGCAGAGGGAAAGAGGTGGAAGGTAGCAGCTCTGTGCTTATTGTCTGGTTCTTAAACTCGGCGGTCCCCTCCATTGGACGCTCTGTGGAGGGGCTTGTTGGATAAGTGAGCAACTATCTTTACTGAGGGCCAAAGGCCATTACATATACAGAGTGGCAAAGTGCAGAAAAGCCCCTTATACCATGGGGATGTACACAAGGAAATATACATATCTAACACCCCCCCCCCTCAAACTCATGGTGGATCAACAACACTGAGTTTGGAGAGGAAAAAGCCATGCTGCACTCTAGTCTGTGCCTTCGTGAAGAAGTCAGCCAACTATAACTCAGAGGGCACATAGTGAAGAGCGAGAGTCTGATCCTGCACAGCAGCACGCACAAAGTGGGCATCCACGCCAATGTGCTTGGTGAGCTCATGCTTCACCAGGTCACGCGCGATACTGATAGCACCAGTACTGTCTGACAGGAGAGGAGTCGAGGTAGTAGCACACACACCAAAGTCCTCAAGTAACCACCGTAACCAGATCACCTCAGCCGTCAACATAGCCATGGCTCGCAACTCAGCCTCTGTACTCGAGCGAGAAACTGCAGTCTGTTTCTTGGTCTTCCAGGCAATAAGAGAGCCACCAAGAAAGACACAGTAAGCAGACAACGAGCGTCGATCAGAGGGATCACTAGCCCAGGTAGCATCAGAGTAGGCCTGGAGCTCAAGAGAGCTGGAGCGGGGAAAGAAAAGGCGCTGAGAGATCGTGCCACGAAGATATCGTAGAACACGGAGGAGATGACTATAGTGGACATATGTGGGGGCTGAAACAAACTGACTCAGGATGTGGACAGGATAGGAGATGTCAGGACGCGTAACAGCAAGACAGACAAGGCTGCCAACGAGGTGACAATAGCGAGTGGGATTAGGAAGAGGGTCACCATCAGAGGCACGAAGCTGAACGTTGAGCTCCATAGGAGTCACAACAGTGCGCTCATCTCCAAGAGCAGCGCGAGCAAGAAGATCCTGAATATATTTTTCTTGGGAGATGTAGAAGCCATCAGAGGTCGAGGAGATCTCAATCCCAAGAAAATAGCGAAGTGGACCAAGATCGGTCATGAGGAACTGGTCGCGAAGGCGAGCCTTAACAAAGGCAATATACTCAGAGTCGTCACCAGTGATGATCATGTCATCGACATAGAGAAGCAGAAGAGTTCGACCACGAGGAGACGTGTGAACAAACAACGCGGGATCATGATCACTGGGCAAGAAACCAGCGGAAGTCACCACAGAGGCAAAGCGCTCAAACCAGGCCCGAGGGGCCTGTTTGAGACCATAGAGAGAGCGACGAAGTCGACAGACCATACCGTCAGAAGCATAGTACCCCGGGGGTGGCTGCATATAAACCTCCTCACGTAACTCGCCATTGAGAAAGGCGTTCTGGACATCAAGCTGAGAGATGGAACAATGACGAACAGAAGCCACAGCAAGAAGAGTGCGGACAGTGGTCATGTGGGCCACAGGAGCGAATGTTTCATCATAATCGCGTCCCTGCTCCTGCTGAAAACCACGGGCCACAAGACGAGCTTTGTAACGCTCAAGAGAACCATCGGAGCGAGTCTTGATCTTGTAGACCCACTTGCAGGTGATGGGACGAACACCAGAAGGGAGGGAAACCAGATCCCGTGTGCCAGAACGTTCAAGGGCAGCAAGCTCTTCGGCCATCGCAAGCTGCCATTCAGGCTGAGTCATGGCAGTCCGATAGGAGGTGGGCTCAGCAATAACAGAGAGATCGTACCGATCAGGAGAGTAGCGATCGGGTGGAGGGCGAGGCCGAGTACAGAGGTTATGAACCGGGGGAGGCGTGGATGGAAGGGCACCAGAGGTGGAAGGCGCGTCAGGCACATCAGGAGAAGCCTCCTCAGTACGATGGCGACGAGTATAGTGAAGAGGAAACGGTGAGAGAGGGCGACGGACTAGAGATGATGGTGTAGAAAAGGAGGAGGATGCGGAAGATGGGGTCGGTGGTGAAGGAGAAGGAAGGAGAGGTGCAGGAGGAGGAGGTGAAACATGAGGCACATAGCAGGGTGTATTGGGAAGAAGAAGAAAAGAAATATCGTCCACGGAGAAGCTCGAGGAAGAAGGACGTGGGTAGTAAGAACGAGACTCATCAAAGGTCACATCACGCGAGATGCGCAAGCGGCGACCAGCAGGGTCCCAACAGCGATAGCCCTTGTGCTCATCACTGTAGCCAAGGAAAACGCACTCAACCGACTGAGCAGTCAGTTTGGTGCGTTCTCCCGGGGCAAGAAGGACAAAGCACACACATCCAACACATACGAAGAGCGGAGTAGTCAGGAGATCGACCAGTGAGACACTCCATAGGAATACCACCCTGCAGAGCAGTCGATGGCTGAATGTTGATGAGATAGGTGGATGCAGAAACAGCCTCAGCCCAAAAGTGGGGTGGAAGAGAAGCGGCAATCATCAGCGCACGAGCCGTCTCAAGCAGATGACGATGCTTACGTTCGGCAACGCCATTCTGAGCATGAGCACCAGGACATGAGAACCGGGCAAGAGTACCCTGTTCCGCGAGAAAACCACGCAACAGCTGGGAGATATACTCTCCAGCGGAGTCAGCACGAAAGGTACGAATAGGCGTGGAAAACTAGGTGTGAACCATGGCAGCAAATCGTTTGTATATAGAGAGAACCTCGCTACGAGATTTCATGAAGTAGAGCCAGGTGTAGCGAGAGAAATCATCAATAAACAAAACATAGTAACGATGACCACCTTTCGAATCAAAGGGAGCAGGACCCCAGACATCAGAATGAACTAAGTCAAAAGGACACTGAGATACAGACTCGCTAGTAGGATAAGGTAACTAAGTTTGTTTGCCAAGTCTGCAACCATTACAATGTAAGGAAACATCTCCAGATACAGGCCCTAAGAGACCCTGACGAACTAAAGAAGACAAGCGAGAGCCACAGATGTGACCAAGGCGATGATGCCACTGCTGGAAGGACGCAGACGAAGAGGCAGCAAGAGCATGGGAGCTGGCTGAAGTGGTGGCAGCGGAAGGAACACAACGCCAGTCAACCTCCCAAAGACCCTCTGACTCACGGCGCCGGGGGCCAGCACCAACCAAAGTCTTGGTGCGACGATCCTGAATGGAGCAAGAGTCGGTATCAAGAATGACACGACAACCAGAATCAGTAAGTTGGGCAGCGGAAAAGAGATTCATGGTAAGGCGAGGGACATGTGAAACACTAGGAACAGAAAAGGATGGAATGGAAAGAAAACCACGACTAGTAACAGGAAGAGGTGTGCCATCAGCAGTAAGAACATTAACAGGCGAATCAAGAGATCAAAGAGAAGACAGCACAGAAGAATCAGAGGACATATGAAAGGAGGCTCCAGAATCCAGAACCCACGAAGATGTACCAGACTGTGTAGATGACTGCGGCGGTGGAGAAGTGGATGCAGTCACAGCAGCAGCGGAACCGGCCGACGAAGAGCCTGAGTAAGCCAAGAGACGCTTGAGCCTCACAATGTCTTGGTCAGTGAGTGACGGCGTCGAGGAGGATCCAAAAGTCCCACTGGAAGAGGAGCGCCTCTGATCGCGCTTCTTCTCACGACAATCAGACTCTGGATGACCTGGCCGAGAGCAGTAGCCGCAGAAGGTGTCACGGCGCGACCGGCCCCTCTCAGTATAAGCAGGGCGACCCACCCCCCTGAAGGTGTGGGAAGGAGCGGTGGAGAGGTGAGCCGAGCAGACGACACAGGAGCCCGAGCAGCCAACACAGACGGGACCACCAGCAAACCAGCAGAGCGAAGACGGGTCTCCTCAGCACGAAGCTCGGCAAGCACCTCCGAGATGGGAACACGACCACGAGCAAGCAAGTGAGCACGTCTGGGCTCAAACTCAGAGCGGAGACGAGATAAGAACTCATGGACCCGCTGAAACTCCAAATAAGACCGAGTAGTCTGGCAGCAACGACAGGTGCCACAAACAACTGTCCGAAGAGAGTCAAGCTGACGCCAGATGGCAGAGCACTGTGAATAGAACTCATCAACAGAGGAATCACCTTGCTGGAGTGCGTGCTCCTGACGCACTACAGATAGGTAGAGAGCATCACCAGAGGGCTGATAGCGCTGACAAAGATAATACCACATCGCTGCAACTGTGCCAAGTCCCATGAACTCCGAAGCAAACTGAGGGAGGACACTCGCAGTGAGAACAGCAGCAGCCCGAGCATCGTCATTGCACCACTGAATGTAAGCAGACAGATCATCGCGGTACACCGAAAGAGCATCGGAATAAGCAGATACCTGCTGATCATAAGCATCAACTGCAGCATCATCAAGGGCCTTGGCTGCATCCCGGTCAGCCTGAGAAGCCGCAGCAGCAAGCACCAGCGGCACCGGTGGTATTGGGGCCACGGGCGCAACAGGACATGGCGGACAAGGAACCTCGCCAGAGAGAACACCCCACAAAAGAAGACCACGCATATGGATGCGCATGAATCCCACAAACTCAGCGTAGTTGGTGCCATCGAAGATCACTGAGCACCGAGGAACAGCAACATAGCCCGAAGAAGACATAAGGAACCTCTGGGTTTCTTCTCTTTTTTTTTTGGAAGTCAACTAAGTCAGACCCGATCTGGATCGATCGGGATCGAGTCCTTGCTCACGCTCACGCTCACGCACAACCCAGCGGCCAGTGCACGCGGCCAGTAGGGAGAAGGGCAGGGCGAAGTGAAGCAGCAGCCGCACAAAGCAGCGGCAGCGCAGGGCAGGTCGGCGGCCCGCGGAGTAGGGGACGCCACCGGCGGCCGGCAGGAGGCGGAGGCGGCCGGGGCGCGGGCTACAGGAGACGGAGGCGGCCGGGGCGTGGCCGACAGGAGGCGGAGCAGGCCGGGGCACGGCCGGCGGGAGGCGGAGCAGGTCGGGGCACGGCCGGCGGGAGGCGGAGCAGGTCGGGGCGCGACCGGCAGGAGGTGGAGCAGGCCGGGGCGCGACGGAGCAGACCGGGGCGCAGCCGGGAGGAGGCGTAGCAGGCCGGATCCGCAGCGAGGAAGACCGGGGCGGCCGGATCCGCATCAAGAAGGACCGGGACGGCCGGATCCACGGCGAGGAGAGCCAGACCTGGCAGTGGGAGAATCGTGGGAGGAGCTAGCACGGAGTTGCAGCGTGCGGGAGAGAGAGGAACCTAACATCTGATACCATGTTGGATAAGTGAGCAACTATCTTTACTGAGGGCCAAAGGCCATTACATATACAGAGTGGCAAAGTGCAGAAAAGCCCCTTATACCATGGGGATGTACACAAGGAAATATACACATCTAACAGGGCTATCCGCATCTACTATGATATAGAAGACTATCCACCCAATAAATACTCCGGCAAGGGCAATGTCATGCTCATTCCTCAGATTGAGGGGACATGTCAGTTATGCATGTGTGGCAGAGCTCCAGGCTTTGTGGGCAGACTAGGATAACTGTGATCCTCTGAAACTCTTTGACGCGGATCCAATCGAGTCAAGGCACAAGTGGATGTAACGCAGGCATGTGCTGGGAGGAAGGCATCCCTACTACACCAACCTCTCCTGCCAACTATTGATGAGGCTATTGCAACGATGACTCGAGAAGAGGTGCGGCTTTTTCTTGAGCAAGCAAACGTGAAGGTTCTGCCTGCTTCGACATTTGCAGTCACTGAGTGCACAAAGAGGAAAGATCCCAGTGGTTGTTATACCTGTGGGAAGGTAGGTCGCCGGAAGTTTGACCGTCCAACTCGTGGTAGAGGCAGGATTGCTAGAGGCAGAGGTGGATACTTGGGAAACTCAGAGGGTCAGAGGGCACACATGGCAATTGAAGGGACACTGGGACGTCAAAGGACAGAATAGATGATGCTGACTATGGAGACTTTGCTCACTAGGCCTCCACTCATGAAGGTGAACGGGAAAAGGCATCTCTTGCTACTAATGAGAATGTTCCAGAGTGGGTTCTAGACTCTGGAGCATCTAAGCATGTTGCAAGTAAATCTATAGAACCCTCTAGTGAAAGAAATTATTTCCAACAGATATGCAGGATAGCTAGCATCTGACATACATACGATGAATCTGTTACCTGGGCTATGCGCTTGCTGCAAAGCAAAATTGTACGACAGATGGTACTCCGTGTTAGAGGGAACTCATCATCCAGCGGTAGTACGATGAAGCCTAAATTCTGCAATTGAAGAAAAAATAAAATACCTTAATAAGGTACATCAGCAACCATATGAAAAATAAGGGGAAATACAACAGAAAAATTGCCGTCCATGCACACATCATAAAAAAAACCCTGCAAATAAACTGTGTGTCGTAATCTGTACCTCTGCTGTAGCCCCAAATGATGATATTGTCACCTCTCTGTCTTTCCAGGATTCAATATTCATCCGTGACAAATGTTCCTGCAAAATTACATAAGCTGATTTATGATAATCAAATAGATTCAAGGCACGAAATACAACCCAACAACAAATACTGTACCCAGCACTCGACTTGTGAATATATACACTTGGCCAAGTCAATAATGACAGGTATGATTCTGAAAACTGCCAAGATTTTAGAATTTTGCTAAATGGCTAACCTTTACTGAAAATATTATAGGGTTTCCATTTTCTTTTCGAAATTTTTAGGATTCCTGTGTGAAATCTGTAGGTGTAGGCTTAGGTACATATCTATCCTGGCCTTTCATTGTTTGGGGGATCTAAGCCTCTGTGTGGAGTTTAGCAACAAATAAATCCCAGGAATCCAGTGGGATTGGTTTGAACCAATGGGAACGAAACAACCAAAACATTGCTGGTCCCAGTACTGAATCCCGAGAAAGAATCAAGGGTTGGGATAGAGAAGTACAACAAGCCTCCGTGCCTACTGAAATCTTTACTGGCCTCCGTAACTCTAGTCCTAATAATTAGGACAAGTACTCGAGACATTATGGGATGTTTGTTCCACTACTTTTCAAGTAATAACATTTTTTTCCGCAAAGTGCTTAAACCTAAAAGTGAATTAAAGTGCATGAAAGAAATGCCATCATAAGCTTCACATAATTTACCAGAACCAATTTGGGTCCAAGGTGTGGGGTCTAGACCCCTCAAAAACATCAGAATACAATAACAGCATATCTGTAACAGCTTTACCTGGGTCATCCAATGTTGGAACTTACAAACAGATTGTCTAATAGCAACTGAACGCAAAGCAGTCAGTTTCTTTTTGAAGGAACATGCCCCTTAACTAAAAAAACTACTAAGGAAGTTCACTACAGAAACAGGTCTTAAAGCCAGGTCAGGTTACAAGTCCAAACCCGAAGATAACATGCAGCAAAAGATAAAACACATACAATTATTCTCTTCCAGCAGCCAATTACCCAAAGTCTTACCGAAGTAGAAGTTCTCTCCATCCCATAAAATTGACTATTGACAGCTAATTCATAAATGATAAGCTTATGCTATTACGCAGAATATTATCTAAGAAGGCATAACTATAGTCTTGGTGTCTTAGACTAACAGATTTACTTAAAATTTGAGTAACAATTCAAGCAAATGAACAATACAAAACTCTAGTAAAATAAATCAGCTATAAATCCTACAGTCATGATAGACTACAGAACCAGAATTAGAAGAACAACAATTCAGTAATTTATGGGCTATAACCAATGCAATTACAAGTTGCAAGGCAAAAAAGACCATTCACAAGGGGCGCTATGAAGTTTTATGGAAAAAACGCAAGAAAACAAATTTCCTAAACGTGGAAAGGCATAAGAAATTGAAGAAGTTGGAAATGGACAGAAAGAAAGTGACTTTACCTCCACACTCGATGGATAAAGCTCAACTAGCTGGACCCAGGACAAACAGACCTATCAAAGGAACATTGAGAATTAACAAAAGAAGATATGGAGTTAAACAACTAGTTCGATTAGCACTTAAATATCATTTTGGCTGTATCGAGGAACGCTTACATATCATTATTATGATTTGCACCGTGGACTATGTTAAGGTTTCAGATACATATTAGGAAATCTGCCGAGTTATTTATCAATTCTATTTATATGCATTTGAACCCTGTCCGCTAAATTTTACAAAAGATTAATGCAACTGTACATGAAGTATAATTCTCATAGTGAATACCTGTTTCCGAACATTTGATGAAGGGTCTTTAAAAAGTTTGACTAAGTGGTCAAGGTATTGATCCATGAATTGATCCAAACACTGTACATAGAAATTAGTAGTCGGAAATATTGAGCAATACGAGGGGTGGGGGAAGGAATAAGTGGGACTCGTACCGATGTGCTTGGCATAAGCGCCCTATATTGGCTTACACAGCTCAATGAAAGTTTCCTAAGCCTTGCTTTTGGAGATTTCAGAAACTGGAAAAATAAGGATGTTAAAGCAAAATCACTGTGTACAAAGCATATTAAATGTGAAATTAGTTAGTAACAAATTAAAAACAACATTCATAATGCCCAAGTGAGAGTGCATTTGCTCTTGGTAAACAGTTATAGCACGAACCTTTAGTAACATTGGAATGAATATGTTGATTGGCCTTTCAGGCAAACCAAGAATATCAACATCCAAATATTCAGCCCCATTCTCACTTATCTGTCATAAAAAACATATATTCCAAGAAAGTTAACCTATATATATATATATATATATATATATATATATATATATATTCATATTTTCACAGATAGCATGAATGTTTTACTGCATAGCTGCCAAGTAATATAACTGGAATCAGTGGCAATTTCTATGTACAAGAAGTAGAATTCAAGCTGATATATATTGGGACAGTTGCATACTACCTTTAAAAGAAGAGCAATGGCGGCTTCATTCTGATGAAAATTCTCACTAACCAGACATTCATACAGTTCTTGAAACAAGTTCATCCAGCCCTCCACACGAACCCATTGGAACAGGGCGGCAATAACTTTGATAACCACCGATTGGATTGCCTTATTACACGTGCCAATACATTCGGAAAGTTCAGATTTTATATAATACCGACAAGAAGATGACATTTTCCAATAGGCGACTTCTAAATTGTTTTTCAGTACAACTCCAGCAGCTAACTTCTCTCGTACAGATGGTCCCTGATAGTTAAGACATTTTAATCAGACTTGCATGCTTGAATGGTGTAGGAGAAGTAGAAGAGAGGGGAGGGACGTTACCTCTTTGTGGATGAGGATATACACCAAATATTTGTTGAAATCCTTTAGATTTCTGTATTCATTAAGCTGAATCCTAGTGAACGGCGCATCAGACTCGTGGTGAAACTGATCATCCAACATACAGCAGATCTTGTCAAGCAGATCTTTCTCTGGCTTCCACCCTGTTGCCTGTAGTGCTGCCTTCTCTTGGAGCTTCACTATTATTGGGACCACATACTTCTGATCGTATTTAAATATCAAGATTTCTCCCTGTGGTCCGTATAACTCTGATCTTCGTTGCACCTTCTTACGGAGGGTTTTGGCATAGCAATCCTCCGACTCGGTGGAAAGCTGAACATCTTCATCCAAAATCAGGTCAAAGCTTTCCCGACTTCGATTAGCCCAGTTGTGTATTTCGTCCTCTGCTTTTATTTTTGCGGTGCATCCAGGTTTTAAGGTTTTAACAACCATCTTTTGATGGGTGCGAAACCTTTTAGGTTCTGCAAGAACAAGGATAACCCGCTTGATCGCCCTTGAGACTTCAATATCGTGTACCTTAGAATTCCAGGGGAAGTTGATCAATTTTTTAAATATGGCCGGCCACCAAAAGTCGCCCATCTCAACATTATCGCTGTCATAAATAAGAACTTTCAATAGCATGTTGATTTTAATGCAGAAATGTATACCAAAAGAAATGGAACAGGGTTAACCTCCAAGGGCATCAAGAAAGAAGTACACAGAATATTAAGTGAACTTACATTTCACCATGCGCCACGCTATATGGAATTTCAGTTCCCTTGATCCATTTCGGAAGTGGTTCATCGTCAAAGATGAACCATCCAGGAGGGATAACATTCAATCCAATCTGTACGCAGAAAGCTCCGAAATATAGACTATAAGTTCTGAACAATAATTGAAGAGTCTTCACGTGTTCACCTCCGGCTTCAAAGATTTCAATTATATAAAATGATTCAACACCTGGGACTTTAGGAGGGGTGGTTGGGGTTCCAGACAAGGATAATGGACTTAGTCCTTTTATCCACCAATCAACTTGATTCATCAATTTCCGATATGTTTTTTCACAAATGTTATTTAGATTAATCCGAAAACGAGGTATATCCTGTAAGCACAATAGATAAATGACTTAAGTAATTTTGTGGTGCTAACTTGTACACAGTACGCGCAAATGAGAATGTGACATTAAGAATAAGTAACGAGTTACCTCGACGCAAGTCTGTCCAGAGGCACGAAGTCTGGCTTCTGCTTCTACCAATGCAGACTTCCAGGGATCTTGCACAAAAACGCGAGGCGGCTTCTCGGCTTTTCCATCTTTTCCGTCAGTGGGCCAGTACACATTAACGCCGTCAACCTCACCTGCTATCAGCTTCACCTTCCTCACCTCCTCCTGATCGCCGCGGCTGATTAACTGCTCAACATTGCTATCCTCCTTGATCACCTCCCACTCTATGGCTTTTAGGACGTTACCCCTTTCCATCTCTAAGCTTGACAATCCATCAAAAAGACTCCCAGAGCTGAATAACTACAGCAGAAGAGAGAACTTGAGAAACTGAATAACAATGCTAAAAGAGAAGTACAGAAAACTATAAGTAACTCCCCATGACCCGCCTAACAAAAAAATTGTGCGACTATTGCTCTTGATGAATCAGTTTCATTGTCAATACAGTGGTTTGAGCTGCCCGGCATCCCAGGTATGAAACTAGTGAGCGAGAATCAGATTATCACCTCTGCATCAGTAAGTCGAAAGGGGATGTCAAGGTCATTTACTTGCACGTCATTAGTGGCACCTGCAGGCGTGAGGAGCAGTTCCAGGAGGCGCAGGCCGACGCTGCCTACAACGACCATCTCCTCCAGGAGCACCTGCAGGCGGAGGAGCAGATCTCCGCGGAGCGGGCGAAGTAGGAGGCGCTGCTTGGCGAGACCGCCTCGAGTGCTGGTGGTACCGCATGCGGGTGGCGGAGGCTGCGACCGCCTACAAAGAGGGCGATGAAGCGGGCGAGGCGCTGTTTGGCGAGACCGAGGACGAGGCAGAGGACAATGCCGGCTACGACGAGTCCCCGCTCTGCTGGCGTCGATGAGGCCCTACTCCGCTGAGGCCCCGTGGCGCCAACAATGAGGCAGAGGACACCGCTGGCTCCGCCGAGGCCCCACCCTGCCGGCAACGAGCACTACACAAAAAAGACACATCCGTGACATTTTGGGCCGAACGAATTTTTTTCTGTCATACATATGACACTTCTATGACGATAATTGTGACAAAACCCGGTATCATCATAGATGTGGTGGGCTCCTACTTCTATGACAAAACATCATGACAGAAAATGGGCTTTTTGTCCTGGGCGGGCCAGAGACGCAGCTGCATGACATTCTTTGGGCCGTCCATGACGGAAAAAACCGTGGTAGAAGCGAGGGGGAGGAAAATTTCGGGGAGTTCCCGGTTACGGTGGGAGGTCGGGGGCCGAGCGATGCGCGTTTCTCTCGTACACGTACGCGTGTGTGTGTGAGGCGTTGGCTCTAATTGAACCCGAGCGAGGCGTTGGGCTCTAACTGAACCCGAGCGATTGCACGGCAGGCTACGCGTTACTGAACCCGAGCGATCGATCGATGGCTGTTAACTGAACCCGATCGAGCGATTCCTTCGCTACTGCTGCTAACTGAAGCCGATCGATTGGATGAACAGTGAGCATTGCGGGGGGTTTGGATGAACAGTGAGCGGTGGCGTTGCCTCTGGATGAACAGGCCCCTGTGGTGTGGAGGGCTGGATGAACAGTAGACGGTGGAGGGGTGCCCGTGGAGGGGTGGTTGAACAGGACCCCGTGGTGTGGAGGGCTGAATGAACAGTAGACGGTGGAGGGGTGCCCGTGGAGGGGTGGTTGAACAGGAGCCCGTGGAGGCTGGAGGAGGTCGACGGTAGCCCATGGAGGCTGGAGGAGGTCGACGGTGGAGATGAACAGTATCCCGTGGAGTCCGGTTTTGCGGTACGCCACACCCCTCCTGATGAACAGGACCCCCGTTTCGACCGTAGCGCTCCAACACAAGTCCGTTTCGTCCGTTTTGCGGTACGCCACACCCCTCCCGATCAACAGGACCCCCGTTTCGACCGTAGGAGGTCCGTTTCCTCCGTTTTGCGGTACGCCACACCCCACCCGATCAACAGGACCCCCGTTTCGACCGTAGGAGGTCCGTTTCCTCCGTTTTGCGGTACGCCAGACCCCTCCCGATCAACAGGATCCCGTTTCGAACGTGGCCGGTCGAACACAAGGCCGTTTCCTCCATTGTGCGGTACGCCAGGCCTCGTTTCCATCGCCTGTTCCATCCAAGCCCTCCCGATGAACACGACCAAGCATTCCGTTCCGAACCAGCCGGTTGGCTCCCCATGAATACGACGACGACGCTGTTTCTCCATTCCGACCCAGCCATGTACACGAGCCCTGGCCGTACGTATGCGCGAGTAGGCGTTCGAGACCCCGCCCATATGTACGTACGTGGCCGTATTTTCTTTCTTGCACCTTGTCCATTGTACGTACGTGTACATGCTACATGCGCGCCTCTACTACGACACGTGCGCGCCTCTACTACGACACGTGCGCGCCTCTACATCCACCAGTATGTACGTACACGTTCGCGACCAGAATGACAACGCTACGCACGCTTCGACCAGGTGGGTCCCGACTGTCAGGCACTTCCTTGCGTGCGAAGATGTAGCTGGTGGGTCCCAGAAGTCAGGGGGGCAAATCGTTTTTTTATCCCGGAAGCACTTCCTTGCGTGCGAAGATGTAGCTGGTGGGTCCCAGCAGTCAGGGGAGCAAATCGTTTTTTTTTGCCCGGAAGCACTTCCTTGCGTGCGAAGATGTAGCTGGTGGGTCCCAGCAGTCAGGGGGCGAATCGTTTTTTTACCCGGACGCACTTCCTTGCGTGCGAAGATGTAGCTGGTGGGTCCCAGTAGTCAGGGGGAAACGTTTTTTTCGCGAAATACAGTGGCCCGTCCGGTGGGTCCCAACTGTCAGGTGGAGGAATCATTATTTTCCGCGTAATAAGGAGGCACTTCCTTCCTGCGGCCGTGGAACCAGCTGTCAGCTTCTCCACGTACAGTCCACGTCCGATGGAAGTCGTTCCTTGACCACGTTGACCACGCCGCACCGAGAGCACCAGGGCGGTGGACGACGGCGAGGCCTAGGAAGGGGACAACGGGGAGCCGGGGAAGATGCGGCAGTGGAAGCCCGCGCGGAGAGGAGTACGAGGGTTCACTGGTTCGGCTGCGGTGTGAGGCTGCCGTCGCCGCAGGGCCTCGCCAGCGGTGGGAATAGTAGGGGGCGGTGAGGCCTCCGCGGCAGCACAGCCGGCCACGGGAGGCAGGAGCATGCGGCACGACCGGCGCTGCTTTGGGCGGCTGGAGCAAGAAGACGAGAGGTTGAAGAAGCACTACGACCATTGGATGGACATCATATGGTCACTGGAGCTAGAATCGTTTATATTGACTAAGTTGACAAAGCCCTCCGTCCCCGTCAACTTAGTAGGCCCACAAGTCAGCCTCCCACCAAGGTGGGTCCCAGCTAGCAGGGGGTATTCATTTTTGTGTGTGTAATAAGGAGGCACTTCCGGTGGGTCCGAGCTGACAGCAGGGGGAACGTTTATTTCGCGAAATATGGTGCCCCGTCCGGTGGGTCCCAGGAGTCAGGGGCAAATGTTTTTTCGTGAAATACTGGTGGCCCGTTCGGTGGGTCCCTGCTGTCAGGTGGGGGAATAATTATTTTCCGCGTAATAAGGAGGCACTTCCCTGCGGCTGCCGTGGACCCAGCTGTTAGACTCTCCATGTACAGTATTCTTCCGATGGAATTCGGTCATTGACCACATTGACCACGCCGCGCCGAGAGCACCATGGCGGTGGACAACGGCGAGGCCTAGGAAGGGGACGACGCGGAGCCGGGGAAGACGCGACAGTGGATGCCCACGCGGAGAGGAGTACGAGGGTTCACTGGTTCAGCTGCACTGCCGTCGCCGCAGAATAACAGGGGGTGTGGGTGAGTGGAGTGGAGGGATGGTATGGCCAGCGGTGGGAGTAGTATGGGGGCGGTGAGGCCTCCGCGGCAGCACAACCGGCCACGGGAGGCAGGAGCAGGCGACACGACCGGCGCTGGTTTGGGCGGCTGGAGCAAGAAGACCAGAGGTTGAAGAAGCACTACGGCCGTTGGATGGACATCGTACGGTCAGTCGAGCTAGAATCGTGCATATTGACTAAGTTGACAAAGCCCTTCGTCCCCGTCAACTTAGTAGGCCCACTATACTGGGTCCCAGCTAGCAGGGGGAGTATTCATTTTTTTGTGCGTAATAAGGAGGCACTTCCTTGCGTGCGAAGATATAGCTGGTGGGTCCGAGCTGTCGGCGGCGGTAACGTTTTTTTCGCAAAATTCAGAGGCCCTTTCGGTGGGTCCCAGATGTCAGGTGGAGGAATCATTATTTTGCGCGTAATAAGGAGGCATTTCCTTGCGTGCGATCATGGACCCAGCTGTCAGCCTCTCCACGTACAATCCACTTTAGATGCATGTCGGTCGTTGACCACGCCACGCCGAGAGCACCAGGGCGGTGGACGACGGCGAGGCCTAGGAAGGGAACGACACGGAGGCAGGGAAGACTCGGCAGTTGTTTCCCACGCGGAGGGGAGTACGACTGTACAAGGGTTTACTAGTTCGTCTGCCGTTGCCGGAGAATAACAGTAGGTGTGGGACTGTGGGTGAGTAGAGGGATGGCTAGGCCAGCGATGGGAGTACGGTGGGGTGGTGAGGCCTGCGCGGCAGCACAACCAGCCGCGGGGAGGAGGGAGCAGGCAGTCCCGCCGGCGCTTGTTTGAGCGGCTGGAGCAGGAAGAGCAGAGATTGAAGAAGCACGACGACCGTTGGATGGACATCCAACAGTATACAGGCCATCTGTGGAAAGCCTCAGATCTGTGGAAAACAGCATACAGGCCATCTGCCATTATTTCAAATAATTTACAGCTCATTTGCTAATTCTTACGGGTTTTTTTGGAGCCCATATTCTTTTTGTTAGCATTACATCCCATATTGTGGCCACGGTTAAAAAATTATACGAAATTTTGCATATGTCGGTGCGGTCTGAACTATTTTTAATCCCGAAATTTCGAGTCACATTCAGACTGATTTTAAAAATAAATGTTTATCAATATAAAATCCAATAAATTGTCCACGCATAAAAATCAATGCAATTTAAAATCTCCAAATGAAAAAAAAGATATTTGAAACAAATTGCCGGTTTGATGTGTTTTAAATATGTACAGCCCATTTCTCATTACTGATAGGCCATTTTCTTGGCCAGCCGAATGAAGCTTTCCTCGTCTTGAAAGATTTGCAGCCCAACAGGCCTGATAAAGTGACTTACTTGACAAATCACAAAAAAACTGGGCTAGCCATTTTCAGAAAGAAAAAAGAACTACTGGGCTCGTCTGTGGTAAACATAAAAGAAAAGGCTGTCTAGACAGGCCAGAGTGTCCCGCACAGCCCAGTTGACACACTGCTTCCGTCTCAAAAACAAATTAGATAAATGCCACTCCAATTATGGCGATTCATAAAAATGCCACTGCAATTTCCAAACTTTGAAAAATGCCACTGCAATTTTTGCAAACTTTGAAAAACGCCACTGCAGTTTGCAAACTTTGAAAAACGCCAGTCCAGACTTCGAAAAATGCCACTAGAAATGGCATGAAATGGCATTTTTCAAAGTTTTGAAATTGCAGTGGCATTTCTCAGATACACCAGATTTGGAGTGACATTTATCAAACTAACCCAAAACAAAAATAACTGGGCGAGCTGCTGGGTCCTTGGTGTCAGCCGCTCGTTGTGCAATTCTCTCGTTTATTGACTACGTTGAGAATGGCATGGGACCCAGATGTCAAAAATCCATTAGGAGGAGCCATTTTTTTATTGGCTTGAAATAAGGAGGCACTTGCTTGCGTACTGCCATGACCTTGGTGGGTCCCTGCTGTCATCCTCTCCACGTACAATCATCTCCTGATTGTGTACGCGTCAACTTGGTAGGCCCACAAGTCAGCCTCTAAGCCCGTGGAGGACAAATACAACCCATTTAAAAAAATAACAGCCCGTTCCATACGTTCAAACGGAAAGTTCAACATTCAGAGCAAAGTAACAGGTCTGATCCACATATAGAGTACTGAACTTCCACGTTGACAACCATCATAGCCAAGTTAACTATCTACTCCCACTAATACTCTAGTAGCGTACAAGTACTAACTTACTCTTAGCTAACTAGACGATGCCGGCCGCCATCTGTGGTACACGCTAAACGCCGGCACCGGCATCCTGCGCCTCGCCTCGGACTTGCAAGAGGTGCGATAGGGCGCGTTGCTCGCGCGCGTTGGCCCTTTCCATGCCGGCGTGGTCCACCGAAGCTTCGGCTTCCAATCGGGAAACCCACTTGACGAGCTGGTAGTAAAAATCGGCGTCGCGAACGCTTGCGTGCCCGACAGCCTCCAGGGCTATTTGCCGGGCGCCGGCCTCCACGTAGTTGGCCCAGTTGCGGGCGCTCTGCTCGCAACTCAGAGCGTCGGTGCGCTGCTGCTCCATGTCCCGCTGGCGGCGCAAATCGGCGATACGCTGCTCCTCCGCCAGGCGGTCGCGCTCCAACAATTCCTGCTCCTCCGCCAGGCGGTCGCGCTCCAACAACTCCTCGATCTCCGCATTGCCATCTAAAGACAGATAGAATGCCTCCTCCCTCCGTCTGCCTTCCGGTGAAAAACCGAACACTAGTTCCGGCGGTGACCGCCTCCGGCGTCGCCTACCGCGGACGGGCGGGGGCATGGCGGACGTGGCGAGCGACGTCGGGCCGGTGGGGGCTTATGAGGATATGGCGATTTGGGTCACGGTGCCACCGGAGAAGGCCGGGAAACAGTACTTATAGGTGGAAGGTAGCGCGACGGTCATCGGAATTCAATGCATAATGGCTTAGCGCGCCACCTTGCCGTGGAAAACTAGAGAAACTAAAATTATGACTGTGCTGTCCCGTCCCGTCTGGGTCGCACGCCGGCATGGCGGTCAAATGAGTGCACTCGAATCATCTCCCTCCTTGTCTTTTTTTTGCGAGAATCTCCCTCCTTGTCAATAATGATTCCACAGATTTAAAAAGCCCGCAACTGAAGGAAATATGCCCTAGAGGCAATAATAAAGTTATTATTTATTTCCTTATATCATGGTAAATGTTTATTATTCATGCTAGAATTGTATTAACCGGAAAATTGATAGATGTGTGAATACATAGACAAACAGAGTGTCACTAGTATGCCTCTACTTGACTAGCTCGTTGATCAAAGATGGTTATGTTTCCTAGCCATAGACATGAGTTGTCATTTGATTAACGGGATCACATCATTAGGAGAATGATGTGATTGACTTGACCCATTCCGTTAGCTTAGCATTCGATCGTTTAGTATGTTGCTATTGCTTTCTTCATGACTTATACATGTTCCTATGACTATGAGATTATGCAACTCCCGTTTATCGGAGGAACACTTTGTGTGCTACCAAACGTCACAACGTAAATGGGTGATTATAACGGTGCTCTACAGGTGTCTCCAAAGGTACTTGTTGGGTTGGCGTATTTCGAGATTAGGATTTGTCACTCCAATTGTCGGAGAGGTATCTCTGGGCCCGCTCGGTAATGCACATCACTATAAGCCTTGCAAGCATTGTGACTAATGATTTAGTTGCGGGATGATGTGTTACGGAACGAGTAAAGAGACTTGCCTACACCACTTGATGAGGTAAGTATACCTGCTCCCTTATTGGAAAGTAGTTCGTCATAGAAACCAGTTTCTGAGACACCTACACCAATTAGTGAGGAAGTTAATGATGATGATCATGAAACTTCAGATCAAGTTATTACTGAACCTCGTAGATCAACCAGAGTAAGATCCGCACCAGAGTGGTACGGTAATCCTGTTCTGGAAGTTATGTTACTAGACCATGACGAACCTACGAACTATGAAGAAGCGATGGTGAGCCCAGATTCCGCAAAATGGCTTGAGGCCATGAAATCTGAGATGGGATCCATGTATGAGAACAAAGTATGGACTTTGGTTGACTTGCCCAATGATCGGCAAGCCATTGAAAATAAATGGATCTTCAAGAAGAAGACTGACGCTGATGGTAATGTTACTGTCTATAAAGCTCGACTTGTTGCGAAAGGTTTTCGACAAGTTCAAGGGATTGACTACGATGAGACCTTCTCACCCGTAGCGATGCTTAAGTCTGTCCGAATCATGTTAGCAATTGCCGCATTTTATGATTATGAAATTTGGCAAATGGATGTCAAAACTGCATTCCTGAATGGATTTCTGGAAGAAGAGTTGTATATGATGCAACCAGAAGGTTTTGTCAATCCTAAAGGTGCTAACAAAATATGCAAGCTCCAGCGATCCATCTATGGACTGGTGCAAGTATCTCGGAGTTGGAATATACGCTTTGATAAGTTGATCAAAGGATATAGTTTTATACAGACTTGCGGTGAAGCCTGTATTTACAAGAAAGTGAGTGGGAGCACTACAACATTTCTGATAAGTATATGTGAATGACATATTGTTGATCGGAAATAATGTAGAAATATTCTGCAAAGCATAAATGAGTGTTTGAAAGGAGTTTTTCAAAGAAAGACCTCGGTGAAGCTACTTACATATTGAGCATCAAGATCTATAGAGATAGATGAAGACGCCTGATAAGTTTTTTCAATGAGTACATACCTTAACAAGATTTCGAAGTAGTTCAAAATAGAACAGTCAAAGAAAGAGTTCTTGCCTGTGTTACAAGGTGTGAAATTGAGTAAGACTCAAAGCCCGACCTCGGCAGAAGATAGAAAAAGAATGAAAGTCATTCCCTATGCCTCGGCCATAGGTTCTATAAAGTATGCCATGCTGTGTACCAGATCTATTGTATACCCTACACTGATTTTGGCAAGGGAGTACAATAGTGATCTAGGAGTAGATCACTGGACAGCGGTCAAAATTATCCTTACTGGAATAAGGATATGTTTCTCGATTATGGAAGTGACAAAAGGTTCGTCGTAAAGGGTTACGTCGATGCAAGTTTTGACACTAATCTAGATGACTCTAAATCTCGGTCTAGATACATATTGAAAGTGGGAGCAATTAGCTAGAGTAGCTCCGTGCAGAGCATTGTAGACATAGAAATTTGCAAAATACTTACGGATCTGAATGTGACAGACTCGTTGACTAAAATTATCTCACGGGCAAAACATGATCACACCTTAGTACTCTTTGGGTGTTAATCACATAGCGATGTGAACTAGATTATTGACTCTAGTAAACCTTTTGGGTGTTGATCACATGACGATGTGAACTATGGGTGTTAATCACATGGTGATGTGAACTATTGATGTTAAATCACATGGCGATGTGAACTAGATTATTGACTCTAGTGCAAGTGGGAGACTGAAGGAAATATGCCCTAGAGGCAATAATAAAGTTATTATTTATTTCCTTATATCATGATAAATGTTTATTATTCATGCTAGAATTGTATTAACCGGAAACTTGATACATGTGTGAATACATAGACAAACAGAGTGTCACTAGTATGCCTCTACTTGACTAGCTCGTTGATCAAAGATGGTTATGTTTCCTAGCCATAGACATGAGTTGTCATTTGATTAACGGGATCACATCATTAGGAGAATGATGTGATTGACTTGACCCATTCCGTTAGCTTAGCATTCGATCATTTAGTATGTTGCTATTGCTTTCTTCATGACTTATACATGTTCCTATGACTATGAGATTATGCAACTCCCGTTTACCGGAGGAACACTTTGTGTGCTACCAAACGTCACAACGTAAATGGGTGATTATAAAGGTGTTCTACAGGTGTCTCCAAAGGTACTTGTTGGGTTGGCGTATTTCGAGATTAGGATTTGTCACTCCAATTGTCGGAGAGGTATCTCTGGGCCCACTCGGTAATGCACATCACTATAAGTCTTGCAAGCATTGTGACTAATGAGTTAGTTGCGGGATGATGTGTTACGCAACGAGTAAAGAGACTTGCCGGTAACGAGATTGAACTAGGTATCGAGATACCGACGATCAAATCTCGGGCAAGTAACATACCGGTGACAAAGGGAACAACGTATGTTGTTATGCGGTCTGACCGATAAAGATCTTCGTAGAATATGTGGGAGCCAATATGGGCATCTAGGTCCCGCTATTGGTTATTGACCAGAGACGTGTCTCGGTCATGTCTACATAGTTCTCGAACCCGTAGGGTCCGCACGCTTAACGTTATGATGACAGTTTTATTGAGTTTTGATGTACCGAAGGAGTTCGGAGTCCCGGATGAGATCGGGGATATGACGAGGAGTCTCGAAATGGTCGAGACGTAAAAATCGATATATTGGACGACTATATTCGGACTTCGGAAAGGTTCTGAGTGATTCGGGTATTTTTCGGAGTACCGGAGAGTTATGGGAATTCGTATTGGGCCTTAATGGGCCATACGGGAAAGGAGAGAAAGGCCTCAAAAGGTGGCCGCACCCGTCCCCATGGTCTGGTCCGAATTGGACTAGGGAAGGGGGGCGCACCCTTCCTTCTTTCTCCTTCCCCCTTCCCTTCTCCTACTCCCACAAGGAAAGGAGGAGTCCTACTCCCGGTGGGAGTAGGACTCCCCCCCTATGGCGCGCCTCTCCCCTTGGCCGGCTGCCTCCCCCTTGCTCCTTTATATACGGGGGCAGGGGGGCACCCTAGAGACACAACAATTGATCCTTGAGATCTCTTAGCCGTGTGCGGTGCCCCCCTCCACCATATTACACCTCGATAATACCGTTGCGGAGCTTAGGCGAAGCCCTGCGTCGGTGGAACATCATCATCGTCACCACGCCGTCGTGCTGACGAAACTCTCCCTCAACACTCGGCTGGATCGGAGTTCGAGGGACGTCATCGAGCTGAACGTGTGTAGAACTCATAGGTGCCGTACGTTCGGTACTTGATCGGTCGGATCATGAAGACGTACGACTACATCAACCGCGTTGTGATAACGCTTCCGCTGTCGGTCTACGAGGGTACGTGGAAAACACTCTCCCCTCTCGTTGCGATGCATCACCATGATCTTGCGTGTGCGTAGGAAATTTTTGAAATTACTACGTTCCCCAACAGTGGCATCCGAGCCTGGTTTTATGCGTTGATGCTATGCACGAGTAGAACACAAGTGAGTTGTGGGCGATATAAGTCATACTGCTTACCAGCATGTCATACTTTGGTTCAGCGGTATTGTGAGATGAAGCGGCCCGGATCGACATTACGCGTACGCTTACGCGAGACTGGTTTCACCGTTGCGAGCACTCGTTGCTCAAAGGTGACCGGCGGGTGTCTGTCTCTCTCACTTTAGTTGAACCGAGTGTGGCTACGCCCGATCCTTGCGAAGGTTAAAACAACACCAACTTGACAAACTATCGTTGTGGTTTTGATGCGTAGGTAAGAACGGTTCTTGCTAATCCCGTAGCAGCCACGTAAAACATGCAACAACAAAGTAGAGGACGTCTAACTTGTTTTTGCAGGGCATGTTGTGATGTGATATGGTCAAGACATGATGTGATATAATGTGTTGTATGAGATGATCATGTTTTGTAACCGAGTTATCGGCAACTGGCAGGAGCCATATGGTTGTCGCTTTATTGTATGAGATGCAATCGCCATGTAATAGTTTTACTTTATCCCTAAGCGGTAGCGATAGTCGTAAAAGCAATAAGGTGGCGAGACGACAACGATGCTACGATGGAGATCAAGGTGTCGCGCGGGTGACGATGGTGATCATGACGGTGCTTCGGAGATGGAGATCACAAGCACGGTGCTTCGGAGATGGAGATCACAAGCACAAGATGATGATGGCCATATCATATCACTTATATTGATTGCATGTGATGTTAATCCTTTATGCATCTTATCTTGCTTTGTTTGACGGTAGCATTATAAGATGATCCTTCACTAAATTATCAAAGTATAAGTGTTCTCCCTGAGTATGCACCGTTGCGAAAGTTCTTCGTGCTGAGACACCACGTGATGATCGGGTGTGATAGGTTCTACATTCAAATACAACGGGTGCAAAACAGTTGCACACGCGGAATACTCAGGTTAAACTTGACGAGCCTAGCATATAACAGATATGGCCTCGGAACACGGAGACCGAAAGGTCGAGCGTGAATCATATAGTAGATATGATCAACATAGTGATGTTCACCATTGAAACTACTCCATCTCATGTGATGATCGGACATGGTTTAGTTGATATGGATCACGTGATCACTTAGAGGATTAGAGGGATGTCTATCTAAGTGGGAGTTCTTTAGTAATATGATTAATTGAACTTAAATTTATCATGAACTTAGTCCTGATAGTATTTTGCAAATTATGTTGTAGATCAATAGCTCGCGTTGTTGCTTCCCTGTGTTTATTTTTGATATGTTCCTAGAGAAAAATTCTGTTGAAAGATGTTAGTAGCAAAGATGCGGATTGGATCCGTGATCTGAGGATTATCCTCATTGCTGCACAGAAAAATTATGTCCTTGATGCACCGCTAGGTGACAGACCTATTGCAGGAGCAGATGCAGACGTTATGAACGTTTGGCTAGCTCAATATGATGACTACTTGATAGTTTAGTGCACCATGCTTAACGGCTTAGAATCGGGACTTCAAAGACGTTTTGAAAGTCATGGACCATATAAGATGTTCCAGGAGTTGAAGTTAATATTTCAAGCAAATACCCGAGTTGAGAGATATGAAGTCTCCAACAAGTTCTATAGCTAAAAGATGGAGGAGAATCGCTCAACTAGTGAGCATGTGCTCAGATTGTCTGGGTCCACTCGGTAATGCACATCACTATAAGCCTTGCAAGCATTGTGACTAATGAGTTAGTTGCGGGATGATGTGTTACGGAACGAGTAAAGAGACTTGCCGGTAACGAGATTGAACTAGGTATCGAGATACCGACGATCAAGTCTCGGGCAAGTAACATAACAGTGACAAAGGGAACAACGTATGTTGTTATGCAGTCTGACCGATAAAGATCTTCGTAGAATATGTGGGAGCCAATATGGGCATCCAGGTCCCGCTATTGGTTATTGACCGGAGACGTGTCTCGGTCATGTCTACATAGTTCTCGAACCCGTAGGGTCCGCACGCTTAACGTTACGATGACAGTTTTATTAAGTTTTGATGTACCGAAGGAGTTCGGAGTCCCGGATGAGATCGGGGATATGACGAGGAGTCTCGAAATGGTCGAGACGTAAAAATCGATATATTGGACGACTATATTTGGACTTCGGAAAGGTTCCGAGTGATTCGGGTATTTTTCGGAATACCGGAGAGTTACGGGAATTCGTATTGGGCCTTAATGGGCCATACGGGAAAGGAGAGAAAGGCCTCAAAAGGTGGCCGTACCCCTCCCCATGGTCTGGTCCTAATTGGACTAGGGAAGGGGGGCGCACCCTTCCTTCTTTCTCCTTCCCCCTTCCCTTCTCCTACTCCCACAAGGAAAGGAGGAGTCCTACTCCCGATGGGAGTAGGACTCCCCCCTATGGCGCGCCTCTCCCCTTGGCCGGCTGCCTCCCCCTTGCTCCTTTATATACGAGGGCAGGGGGGCACCCGAGGGACACAACAATTGATCCTTGAGATCTCTTAGCGTGTGCGGTGCCCCCCTCCACCATATTACACCTCGATAATACCGTTGCGGAGCTTAGGCGAAGCCCTGCGTCGGTGGAACATCATCATCGTCACCACGCCGTCGTGCTGACGAAACTCTCCCTCAACACTCGGCTGGATCGGAGTTCGAGGGATGTCATCGAGCTGAACGTGTGTAGAACTCGGAGGTGCCGTACGTTCGGTACTTGATCAGTCGGATCGTGAAGACGTACGACTACATCAACCGCGTTGTGATAACGCTTCCGCTGTCGTTCTACGAGGGTACGTGGACAACAGTCTCCCCTCTCGTTGCTATGCATCACCATGATCTTGCGTGTGCGTAGGAATTTTTTTGAAATTACTATGTTCCCCAACAGCAACAATTAAAGCTGCCTTAATTACGGCCGGCTGCATGCAGGCACTCAGAATCGCTCGCAGCCAGTACGCGGAGCAGCATGCAACGAGTCGCAGCCGAGGGCACGCATGCAGCCACTTAAATCGCTGGAATTAATTAGGCTTAAACTTCTGGAGGTACTAATAAACCCGGACGGAGGGAGTACCTTGGTTGGTGAGAGGTTTGATTTAAGCCCTGCAAACCGGAAAGGAGGTACTAGTACGTGCGTGATCCGCTATTTATTCGTGTAGGATCGAGTAGGTCGTTTCTTGAATTGAGCCCTGCAAACCGGAAAGGAGGTAGTATGTGCGTGATCCACTATTTATCCGTGTAGGATCGATAGTGTAGCTTGTCAGTTTCTTCAGAGGTAGGCATTTTTATTCAAAAAACTTCTACTTCGCATCTTGCGTTGCAAATAAAACTGCCAGGAGCGCATTTGTTGGCTAGCTAGTGATCGATCAGTAACTTGTAAACATTGAGCGAACAGAAATAAGTAACTGTTAATGCATCTCAATGATTCACAGATCATATACAAATATGTAGCTCCAAAAGCAAAGATCAGCCACTTCGGGTCTTGCGTCGCAACGAAAACTAACTAGTACGATTCCCATACATAAGATCAACATGTTAATGCATCTCAATGATTCACAGATCATATACAAATATGTAGCTCCAAAAGCAAAGATCAAGAAAAAACATCTGTTCTTCCTACTAACATGGATGCTTCTCTTGGCCAACATTCTGTACAGACTGAAAGACAAATTTGTTTGTGAAGTCTACAATTCCTCTTGCAAACGTAAGTGGTTTCACCAACAGCTGGAACCATGAGAATGAACCACACATGATGGAGGAACATCCACTACAATATGATTTGGTCTTCTCTCGATCACATCGCGAGACTATTTTCGGAATACAAACTTTAACTTAGGAAAAATGATGCCCATTGTATAATCAGACCAAAGCAATGAAGCACCTAGTGTTGGCCAATAAATAGTACAGTACTACTTTTCTGCAGTCCATGAAGTGACTATCCAATCTTTCTGTGTCTATTTTCAAATGGCACTGCATGCAGTGACTATACTATTCTCTTGTGCAGTTCAACCAAAATTGCGGACACTTTGTTTGTTCGCCAAAAAGCAACGGGCAGACATCTCTGTCTGCACAAATATCAAGCAGCTAGTAAACATATACCACACCATGTATTTTCGGTTTAAACATGTCTCTTCCGCTTAGCATCTGTCATGTTCTGCACTGGACAATCTAATACAGTTATGTTTTGCCCTGGACAATTTCATACTGAATTGATTTGCTGGTTCAGAGCAGAAATATAGCGCCTATTCTTCGTCAGACCAAGGATATCCATGTTCGTAGTGATGGAAGAGGTGAAATCAATACAACCGAAATTGAGCATCCAATCATTGAATCCTGTCCTGCACCGCCAATGTAGGTCCACCCTGCCAATAAATTCACATGCAAACCACTAATATTACTATCTAATGACAGTACAAAAAGAGTAGCAAGATAGTAGCAAACCAGGTACCTTCGTAATGAACAGCTCATAGTGCCACCAATTGCATATAAAGGTTTGGAAAAAAACATGCTCCTAATGTTGAACCAGTTGGACTTTTTGTGCAGTTCCACTAAAATCGAGCATCCCTGTTTGCATAGATATTGAAAGTGTGATTACTATAAAAGTGGCACTAGTTGAAGCATAGACTCACAAATATAAGCATTCCAATTTCTTAATGGGAAAAGGTAGCAAGACTGTTTCTAACCACCTGTTTGAAGGAATAAATAAAGCAACAACGGCTGATGTCAGGAAGGCATACATAGTTTTTTCTGAAAAGTTGAGCCATTCCTGACCTTTTGTCTTCTTTTAAGGATATTTTGTGCAGTTCAACTAAAATAAAATGCCATCACCGCCTTGACAATTCAGTGACACTATACAAAAGGAAATGACTTAACATTACATCATGATGTCAGGTATGTAGTTGACAGGCATTAGAGACAAACATACAGACCTCCTCCGATAACATAATGAACATTAATTTTAACAAAGGTGTGACTAGCTTTACCGGGATAATTTGAGTGAACTCTACACCCTCTGTTCCATAATATAAGACGTTTTCGCAGTTCAATTTAAAGTACCCAAACGTCCAGTATTTAGAAAAACAGGTAGTAGTTTTCTTGAGCACATATCTGGGAAAGCTTGCCACACTTTATATATGTCCATACGCTAATGCAACACCATTCGAATAGTACAAATATACACTAATCCAGTGGCTAGTGCAACAGTAGAGTAGTTATTTTATTATAGGGTACAGTACAATGGTTTTACTGAACAGATTTCCATAAGCTCTAGCACTGGAAGATTTCTATAAGAATTAACAATACAAAATGTAAAGGTAACAAGTTTCAGCATTGGTATACTAGTTGTGCAAGAGCATTAAACCAAATACAAAAGTCTGAAGGTAACTAGCATTATTAACTAATGACAGTATAAAAAAATTGCAACCCATGTACCTTCAAGGTAAATATGATTTCAAACTCGAGGGGACATGAAAAATTGTTATCCCAATCTTGATAATCGATCAAACATAAAAACTTGAATGAACAAATCAATACAATAGCCAAAGGAGGAGGTGCCCACTCTTGACCTTTCCTCTTGTCTTCATAATTTTTTGTGCAGTTTAACCAAAATAAAATGACATCAGTGCCTTGGCATTTTGGTGACACTGTACAAAAAAATTAACTTATCTCATGAAAGTGAGGTATGTAATCTATAAGCATTAACAGTGCAAAAATCTGAAGGTAGTAACAAGTTTCATCGTTGGTATACTGGCTGTGCTAGTACCAAGAGACACGAGACTCGTTCCTTAGCTACTGATTTTCCCCTTTTCAACCTAGATGCGGGTTCGATGCCTACTCTCTTGGACAGTACAGTCTCCCTTCCTTTCCTTATTCAACCCAGACATGGATTAGTCTGCATGAAGTAGGGTTTCCTTTAATAGTGCAAATTATGGTTTTCGTCTGCGTAGCCAGCAGAGCAGAGGATAGCAAATTGGGAAGATGGTGGAGTGGAAAAAGATCCACATGCAACGACGTGGCAGATGGGGCAATAGAACAAGGGTATGGTTTGAAAAGAGGTAGCATACCTGAGGGTCGGTGGGAAGTGGCTTCGCTCGTGGTCGTTGTCCTCCGCACACACTACGACAGCGAGCTTGGGGATGGAGGCCATCCCGTGCGGGCGCTAGGTCTGAGAGGACGGCCTTGTCGTCAGTGCGTGACCTCGCTCGCCGACGACGAGTGCGTCAACGCTGCACGTCCTTTTCTTCCCCGGCGGATCTGTGACCACCGGTGAGGAGGGAGAGAGTGGCCGTCTTTTTTAGATCTGGAGAGAGGGTGGTAGTGTGAGAAGCAAGTGGGCAGCCCTTAGCAAGAAAGCACTGAAGCTCCAGCCTATATATCTTTTTTATACTACTAGTACTGGAGGTGGAGTAGTGGTAGAGTAGTTTATATTTTCTCTGCGTACAGTACCAGTTAGTCGTGCTTCAAAACTGAATGGCACACCATTAAAAAAATAAAGGTCGATAACTAATGCGGCACCTCGGGCCAACGCGGCCAGATCGCATTTTGCACGAGAAATTACACACCATGTTTCGTTGACATGTGGTCCCGTTCCAACATATCAGTGAGACGACGGCGAGTCCTTTTCTACTAGTAGTATTTCCGAACGGACGTGTAGGCCGGGGTGCCTCTTCGTGAACCGTGGCAAACTGGCAACCGTCCACCGACTCTTTGCCTTTCCCTCTCGATTTGGAACTGCTGCCGCACGCTCTTCCTCTCCCTCCTCCATTTTCCTTCAGCCCTTCACCCTTTCTTCTGCCATTGTTCGACCGTCTTCTCCATGAGGGAACAGGCCGGAAATGACCCCGTTATTCTTGCCCTGATCTGAAAGATGACGTGGTGGAGGAACTCATTGATTGGTGCGACGTCATCACCTCGGCTAGCATGGCAGGTTCATTCAAGCCCATTCTCGACTCAACTAATAACATCATTACAAGGAACCCAAGAGTCAAGGAGCGGTTTGATCTCCCCTCTCTTCTTCGCCGTGACCCTGATGACTGGCGCGGGGACGACGGAGGCCTCGCCCTGTGCAAGTTGATGCCGCTTGATAATGATATGTATGATGTTAAGATGCCATCGCTTGAGGGTAAGGCTTGGGCAGGCGCAAATGGAGATTGGGCTGCTTACATTGGGTCCAACTGCGAGTGGGAACTTGTGAATGTGTACACTCGTGACCGGGTTCCACTTCCAAAAATCTCAGCATACTGCCCAGAGGTTGAGCACACCGGTATTGTACGCACGTTCAAATACGATCATGGTGACTGTCTTCTATGGTAGATAGCAATTTGTCGAGTTCCCAACCGCTCTTGGAATTACAACAACTATGAAGTTGTTGCTATCTTCGACAAGCTTGTTGCCGTCCTTCATGGTTTGACTGGATGGATATTGCTCAAAAATCAGTTTCTGTACACGGATGAGTACTGTGATGCAATTCAATACGAGGGCATTGTGTTTGCTGCCACCACTCATGGCACTGTTTTTGCATGGAATCCTTATGATTTCGGTACATTTGTCTTCCACCGTAATTATAATTGTTTCATCCACATGCATGCGGGTTAGCAAGTTTCCCTTTACTAATTAACCTTCTTCTTGTGTTTCCAAGGTCCTGTGAACATTCCACCACCTATACTTGAAAATTTTTATAACCAAGGGGGAGACGACGATGGTGATGATCACGAGCATGAGGACGAGCAGCGCCGATATACTCTGTGGCGCCTGGCAACTAATTCCGATGGATCACCTCTTCTTGTGTGTATACAGCCCACTGATGATGTTACTAATAAGGAAGCAGGTGTAGTCTCCCATGGTCGCACTCTCCGGACCTATTCCAACACCCGTTGCATGGTATTCGGGATGGATACTAGTGTGAGCGCCAACACCTTCTCCCTGGTACAGAATTGATAGTCTTGGAGAAAACTCGCTCTTCCTTGGACAAAACTATCCAATGATGGTGAAAGGCGATCCAACTGCTATTGACACAACATTACTACCATTTATGAGAAGCAACTGTGTCTATACCTCGGACATTTGGGTGGTTCCCTACCCTGGTACTGATATAGTAGGCCGCTTCAGCCTGGATGACCAGTCCTGCATTGGTCTCCAGATCGACAATGGATGGCCCGTCCCAGAGAATCACTTGTGGTTCCAAGCAAGCGTTTCCAACGCCGAGGAATGGTTGAGTTGAAGTTCATTTCATTGCTTGTTATTTGTTGTGTGGTGAAAACTTTAGTATTTATAATGTATCCTCATTGTCGATGTGGGTTGATGACCGGTTGTATGTAATAAAATGATATGCCTGTGATAAACTTACTAAATTTATGAATGGCTTTTGAGTCGCTTCTCTGAGTGAGTGGTGCGACGAGGCAAAAATATATTTTCCGAATACATAATTGTACGTGCATTGCAACAGGTTATCGGATGAGGCCAATCAACAATAGTACTCCCTCCATTTTTGTATACAAGGCCACAAACTCGAATTACAGGTACCAATGTAAAATTTAATGTCTGCTTTATGAGTCAACTTTTTTCTTGTTTACTGGGATCATTAATACTCCGCATGCATGCAAAGAAACTGAATGGAGGAAGTAGATGACTGTCATTATGACTGCATGCATGCAAGTATTAAACAGGTTGTTAGTACGAGAAACTACCATTAATTTTGCCTCGATTACTGTTAGTGGCCTTATATAGATGCAAAATGTATATTCCATAGTGGCCTTGTATATAAAAATGGATGGAGTAGTACACTATTTGTACTAGCTTCACATGCTTCGCGCGTCGGGCGGGTGTTTTTACTGCAGCCATATGTTAATGTGTTCGCTGTACGTAACCAGCACCTCGAATCCTTGATACTAGTACTATATAGTAGTAAGTAGTAGGAGTAGTAGGGTGGCATGGGCCAGAACAAGCATTCACGTCCAGGAGTACGGCACACGCCACCACCACGACATCCATCTGACACCATATTATTTCTTGGAGTCCGTGCTAGAGCAATCTCTTCAACCTCGTCCTTTCTCTAACTTCAGCCACCGCACGGCGGGCGAGGTGGGGGTTTGCCGATAGTCGGTTTCCTCAACTACGGTCCCACTTGTAAGGCCAACTCCAACGCACGACCCCAAACGGACCTCCATTTTGCACGAACTCCAACGATAATTCTGACTAGAAAAGCAAGAACAAAGAAAACAAGAACCACAAGAATACATTTTACTACTCTAGAAGATATCCAACTTCGATAACTGCTCCTGTAGGTTGGATTAGTGCCTTCTCGTGCATTCATTGTTGATCTGCGGAGGCTCGATCTTGCGTGCTTCTTTCTTCTTCGAGTGTAAAGAAGTAGACGGTGCTTCCTCGCATCTAGTCTCATGTCTAGCCTCTATTCTAGTAGGAGTATCAACAAGTGCACTAGTCTCATCTCTAGCCTCTATGCTAGCTAAAAGTGCTAGAACATCTACTAAATAGCGCTCTATCAATATATGGATGTACTCTTCTTCCCAATACCAAAACTTGCATCCATTCTACTCCCTCCGTTGCACAATACATGCCTTCTATTTGTCAAAATATATATGTATCTAGACATGTTTTAGTATATAGGTACATCCATTTTTGGACAAATGGAAGTCAAGTATTTTGGAACGGAGGGAGTACACAATAAAAATTTTAAGTTAGCACAACTAGTCTAATCCGAGAGCACAACCGAAGATTTGGTCGGGTTCTTCCTCCTTTTGCCGACACGTGGGACATCCAGCATCCAGGTCGTGTCATGCAAGAAAATAGAGTGGTAGTTGAAGCCACGTGATGTGCATCTTGGGTTAAACTGTAAATAGAATCTTACTACTCTTGAGTAACTCCAAAAGCGGCCACCGAAGATCTTTATTGGATTTGTTTTTCATCACCAGCACGTCGAGGTGAAAGATGTGCAGGTTCAGTGGGTCCTCTTGCGTTTTCACTGACATGTGGGACCGCATGCGAGCAAACAGACGATGGGCTCCGCACGTCCGTTGGCTGGCTGAGACGAGAGATAGAGGAGGGCTGAGCATGGACTCCGGGAAATTTGTTCTACGTACCTCGATATAGGCTCGATATAGTGGGGTGTCATGGGCCATAACTAGCATTCACGTCTAGCAGTACGGCACACGCCACCCACACGAGTCCCATCCGACACCAATTTTCTTGGAGTCCGTGCTACAACAATCTCTTCTCCCTCCTGTTTTCTCAGCCATCGCGCGGTGGGCGGGGTGGGGGTTTGCCGATAGTCGGTTTGCTCAACTGCGGTCCCACTTGTACGTGAAAATGCAACACCGCACGCATTCCCGCTTGAGCGGCGTGCCGGACCAACCGTGTGGGGGTGCGACGCAAACACGGCATGCTTTTCCTTTTGAATTCGTAACTTGTAAAATTTGGTTCTGCTCCATGGCGCGACCGATAGATAGAAAATAACGATTTTGCCTAGAGTAATGAGAAGTTTTGGTTCTAGCGCCGTTCATGCATGGAGTACGTACGAAAATTATGAAGTTGATGCGAAAGGTAAGATAATTACTAGTAGTATCATATACTACTACATGGATTTGACGGAAAGATAAAATACATACGGATCCATCAACGAAATCCTCATGCCCTAGTGCGCCGGGTCACCAACCGACGTGTGAGGAGCAGCGGCGTTGGCGGCGAGCTCAACGTGCTTCCGAACAATGCTGTCCAAGGTTGCCCTGCGGTCCAAGAAGGCCAGCGTCCTATCGTCCTCCTCTTGCATGTAGTAGTCCTTGTGGACGATTTGCGCGTAGACGTGGGTGATTATGTTGATGGTGTCTTGCTGCGCCAAGCGCTGCGCGGCGAGCGCGACCTCGAGGTGGACATTCTCCGGCGCGACGGCGGGCAGTCGCATGGCCACCAGTGCGTCGAAGAGGTTGTCACCATAGTGGCCGTTGAGGGTGGCGGGCATCGCAGAGCCTGGGCGCGTCGGCTGGAGGCGTACGTCAAAGTCGTCCGCGAGCTTCTTGACGACGGTGAACTTGTCGAGGAAACCGACGAGGACCTCGCCGAACAAGGAGACGAAGCTGTCGTCCAAGCGGCCCCTCGCCCTGGCGGCCTCAAGCAATACTACCTGGAGACGTTCCTCGGTGCCGGGCCGCAGGCCAGCGTCGTGGACCATCTGGCACAGCCGGCTGATGCTCGCGCTCATCACCTCCATGGGTCTAGCTTAGCTTCTAGTCAACTGATCTTGCGATTCGAGTGATCACTCTTGCCCTTGGTTAGCGTGCGTAGGTGCGTAGGATTTCATACTACTCCTCGGCCCTCTACTGCACCTGCCTTTGGCTGTATGATAGGTGGGCCAGCCACCCCTTGGGCCCATGTGTCATTCACCCAAAGGCAATTGCCGTAAGTCAATGAAGCTGCGTCCCCCTCCGTGCCGGTGCAGTATAGTCATCTCACCGGACCTCTAGTTGGGGCCAAACGAGAGAAGTTTGATGTTTACTGGTTTATTGGTCCCCTTTGCATTTTGTGCCATGTTTTGACCTTTGATTTAACTAATAAAATGTTAATGCATGTAAACAAAAATTTTGTGTAAGTCACCTTACGAAAACCAAATAATCCCAAAACACTTAGGCACGGTGCATTAACTCCCTCCTTGTTTCTTATTTCATGACATAACTACCAAATATGACATGCAGTGTTTAGTTCATTGCATGTAATCCTATTAGTACTCTAGTTAGCAAAAAGACATTAAGCTCTCTCGCCGATAGGAATAAAAAAACCATGTATTTATTTATAGAGGGAGTAGTACATTTTTTGTGACATGCATTACTAGATATTGCTAGTCAAATACTAAAATCCAGATGGACGTGGTAGTACTCCTAAATCCAGACAGTGGTGCTACTAGTACTAGTAGTAGCACTGTACTACCCGTTGGTCAAATTATTACGTGCTGCTCCTCACAGTGAAGTGACAAGACCCTGCGCCGGAGATGACAACTGAGTATAGGCGCCGTGTTCGGCATACCATAGTCAGCCTCACCGTCTGCAGTCACTATCATCATGGCTATAGAGCTAGCCTGCTTACAACTAGCCCTGTTCGACATAATTTCGCATGCGTAGATGCCCGTGCATTGCACGGAACACCAAGATTGGGGGTGGACGGCGCCGGCAGCGGCCATCGCGCCAGATTTTTTCCACGGCCTTCTAGATGTGGTGGGGAGGAGATAAGGCTGATTGTGAGAGACAATGAGTTGTTTGTAAATAGGGAACAAGTGCGGGCATCTTTTTGCAGAAATGGAGAAGCTTGGTTTGTATGCGTCAGATCTAGATCCGACGGCTATTGGTGAAAGATGGGAGGCACAACATCATCACCAACTCAGGACCTGTTTGATTCGCAGGATTTTGAAAACGCAAGAATAGGACACGGTAATATTACAAGTTTCAAACTGATATTACAAATGTTAGGAGTAATGCTGCACCTACAAAGAGGGAATTACTAGGAAGTTTACGTAAGAACTTTCGTTTCTTTAGGTGGATGCAGCATTATCATACAAACTAAAATCCACCGCCCTGACAAGTCACTAATGGGCAAATAAGTTTTCGAGTCTCTGGCCACTTGATGTTTCAAAAACAAATTCAGCTTCTGCGGAGACTTTGTCATTTAGGCTTAGACGCTTGCGGTGGTCAGCACGCCATTCATTGTTGCGCCAGAGAACGCCAAACCTCATTACCTTGAGCACACTTGCCTCCAGAACAAAGAACCTGGCCAATTTAATCTCAGATGTGCTGCCTCGGTAGTCGATCAAATCAATTTCTGTAAGATGGAGATCAAGGCATTCGATGAGATTGTTATAGTGCAGCACATTTTTCACTTTCGGGTCTTTTTTTATCTGCAAAAGAAGAGAACATATTAGAGCAGCTGGCTGTATAAGATTGTCGTGTCATCAAGAGGTACCAATATCATTCACTCATACGATAGGGTTGGCTGGCTAGTGATATTCTCTCTCTCTCTCTCTCTCTCTCTCTCTCTCTCTCTCTCTCTCTCTCTCTCTTTCTGTTTCCTCTCTTTTAACTAGGAGCACGTGAAGAGCTTGGGCATTTGTTGCCTTCCACTATGTGGCCGATGCCATATTTCGCAAAAGTATGCCACATAATACGCATCAATGTCAAATCAAAAGATTTTGGCACCGCTCTCGCGATGTGAGAGTTGGCACCGCTGTGCACACAGACCCACATGTATAAACAAATCAACAAACCAACTACACTAGCCTCTCACTCTCCCAAACAAGTGTTTTTTTATTGCCTCAGTCCTCTCTCTCTCCCACGCAGTGTTTTTTCATTGCGTGAGTTAATTTGGCACCGGAGCAAAGTAGGTGATCCAGATTGGGGCACCAGGTGAGCAATGGAGGGGCATCGATGCCAAATGCATCACAAGTGAATTTGGCACATGTTTTGGGCTACATAGCCCACTTTTGTACCCCCTCCGTCCCAAAATTCTTGTCTTAAATTTGTCTAAATACAGATGTATCTAGTTACATTTTAGTGTTAGATACATCCGTATCTAAACAAATGTAAGACAAGAATTTGGGGACGGAGGGAATACTACCTCGTATTTAGTATAAAATTCTGACCATAGATTTACCTAAGAAAATGCCAATGCATGTCACTAAAAATTACACCATTTGAATTTATGTTCAAATACGAATCCAACGATATAGTTCTTAGTGACATGCATTAACATTTTGTCAGTTAAATCTATGGTCAAATTTGGATACTACAAAATTGGAAGAGTAAACCAGGACGGAGGTAGTACTTGCTCTTAGGGTAACCATAGAGTTACTGGAGTAGTCTTACTTTCCACTATGACTAGCCTAGGCTACTATAGTAGTACAACATAAAAACGATGCAGGTGATCACGTGAGAAAAAATACTAAAAACATTTCTTTCGGTGCAGTGCGTAGATGCAGTTTTGAACACTACACTTGTCATCGTAATTTGGGAAAATTACAAAAAATTGAGCTACGTTGTGATTACCGTTTACTTATAGGAAAGAAGTTTCACCTCGATGAGTAGCTTCTCCATGCACGGAAAGCATGTAAGGAATCCAACAACTAGATCCAGATTGGGACCGATAGATTTTAGTACTAAGATCTTCACTGTGCGCATGGACTGGGTCAAGATTCTGGGAATCATTTTCTGGAAGACGGTCGTAAATACATCAAGAAGAAATTTAAAAATGTGAATTTCAAGAAGACGGAGAAGAAGATGAGTGCTGTACCTGAACGATTACGGATCCAATAAAGAGTTCGGAGAATTTGGCAGACGAGTACACCAACGCTGTCAATTTCGGCGCGTCAATGACCCTGATTTTTGTTGGACCTTCTAGATCTGATACAAGCAATCTCTCAAGGAAAGGTGCATTCTCAATGACCATAACATGGAACAGCTGGAGTGATCTCTTCCCAATTGATGTCTTGTTGCGGGGCCAGCAAGACACATAAATCCATCGGAGATTCGTCGAGGCGATGTGGAGGCTAATGAACCCGTGGATCTGCTCAAGACGAAGGCACTCGAGCGCAGTATAGCTGCGGAGCAGGTGCTCCATAGCCTTCTTCGAGATGACAACGTCAAAGAGGTCGAGCTACTTGAGTTGAGGGAGAAGAAGGGCGGGCGCGACATTAATCTGGGGAAGATAGCAGGAGCTAAAGCTGGCGCGGCGCATCGTTGGCGTGAGGCGGAGCGCGGACGGCGGCAGAGAGCGACATCATCCAGCTTCAAAGCTGAGCTCCTCGAGCTGATCTAGGGCGGGGGATAAGAACCACTTGTCGAACTTGGGTTGGACCTTGCAGTTGGTACTGAACATGCGGATGTCAAGGCGTCTGGCTGGCCCAGGGTGCGATGAAAGGATCTTGGAGACTGTGGCCATGCGTTTGCAATCCCTGTCGCAGAGGCAGCTGTCGACGGTGAGGTTGAGGGGGACGCAGCGCCAGAGGGGGCGCCACCACCGGGAGAGCAGGGCAGTCCGCACGGCAGATTTGGTGGGCAGGAGGCCGATGATGATGAGCAACATGTCATCGGGGAGGCTGCTGATGAAGTCCAGGCTCGCCGGATGCGGTTTTGGCTCGAGCTGCCTCTGCTTGTTGGCTGCCTCGCCGTCCATCTCAACCAGCGGCGACGCTGGTGTACACATGTGCTGGTGTGTGTTGTGTGCTGGGTGTGCGCGAGTGCGTCCTTCTGTGCATGCCGCCGCGCAGTGGTGAATTGTGCGCGAGTGCGTCCTTCGCGCGCAAGAAGTGTGTCCTCAATGCGCCCTCAATTTACTTGCGTGCGGGGTGCTACCCCGAGTGGTTTCAACTTTGTTTACTTCAGCGCGTGTCAGATGGGCCTCTAGTTTACTTATTTTCACCCACTGCCACATGGGCCAGCACACGAAGATACAGAACACGAGCTGACAAGGCAGCATGTGGATTGGTTGACCGGTCAACTAAACAATATACAGAGCTATACGCTGACACAGTGAGCATATAATCCGTCGGTATAGAGAGTTCGAGTGAGAGGGGAGGCCCGTGAGAGATAGCAGAGAGAGAGAGAAAGAGCTACTCCCTCCGTTCGATAATGTAGTTCCAACATTTTTTAAGCCAAACTTTTGAAACTTTGACCAAGTTTATAAAGAAATTACTTATATCTACAATACCAGAGATAAATGATAGTATGAAGTAAGTACATGTTGTGATGAATCTAATGATCGTTCCAGATGTAAATGTTATTCTCCACATATACCTGGTCAAACTTTCTGAGGTTTGACTTTTCAAAACATCAATATGCTTATGGACGTGACAGAGTCCCTAACTAGAGAGAGAGAGAGAGAGTGAAAAAAGTGTGTGTGCGTGTGTGAAAGAGACATGGACAACACACGATAAAAGTAGAGAAAAAGCGTGCATGTCTTATGCAAACATATCACACATGCATCTTCGACAACGGAGGCAAGGTGAGGAGATAGTGTGTGATTGTTTGGAACCGAGAGAGCAAGACCCCTAGCACGTTGCCAAGAGGGGTCTGACAAACAAGGGAGAGAGGTCCAGAGAGACGTACGGAGAAAATGCAGACATGGGGAGGAGAGAGTGTATGTTTGTCATAGAGAGATCCCCTGGAGATCGTGATGGGACTACATGGGTGGGAGATCGAGTGACAAGGTGTGTGCATGATAGAAGATGCCCCGAGAGATATCGAGATAGACGTATGGATGGAAGGAGACAATACGTGTGTTCCCGATGGCTAGTAAGAGATAATCGTACTTAGGAGGGTGGGGGGGGGGAGTGCTTGCGCCTATGATGGAGTGAGGGATTATGGTACTTAGGGGGGTGCGTGTCACATGGAGAGGGAACAAGGGCGGAGAGTGTTGGATGGGTCTATATGTATAGCGCGAGCGAGACATGTGTATGTGTGAACCAGGGAGATATAAGGTCAGTTTGGCTTGCGTCCTGAGCATCTTTTGCCTAGCCTGGGGTTGTGGCTGGATTTCATGCACGCTTGTTTGGTTGCTACCCTGTGAAAAAGAAAGCCCGCCTGGCTTGGGTTCCCTTGCACTTTAATTAGCCTGGCTGGACTCCAGACACTGCAAGTAGCCTGGCCCAGGCGACCGATTTCGAACGCCTGGCCGTGCCTGGTCGTGCGGCCACGAGGCTAAAAGCAACATGGATGGATATTAGCATTAAATAATTGCTGCATGGATTGATTGATGGGACGTTGATGCTTTGCCTGGCCCAGGCATGAACCAAACGCTTCAGCACCACACAAGCCTGGCCAGGCAGAAATATTTTACATCTCACGTCCACACCAGGCAGTACTGGCCATCAAGGCATGAGGGTCAGGTCACGAACCAAACTGACCAATAAAGTTTGAGAGAGATTGAGGAGCCCCGATAAGGCTGAGTGGTGCATCAGATAGCTGAGAGGGGGAAAGAGATATTCCATCCGCTCGATAATGCAGTGCATGTAAATTTTTTAGAAGTCAAACTTCGGAAACTTTGATCAGGTTTAGGCAAATGTTATTTATATCTACAATAGCAAAGATACATCATACAAAACTACATCTCATGGTGAATCTAATGGTATATGTTTGCCGTACTAGATGTAATTGTTTTTCTCCACGTACATGGTCAAACTTTGTGATGTTTGACTTTTCAATAAATCTATATGCTATGGACCGAGGAGAGTGCCTAAGTCGAGACAGATCAAGTGCGTGTGAAGGAGAATGAGTAAGTGTGCAAAAAGAGTATGTGTGTGAAAGAGAAAGTGACAACAAACGATAAATTAGAGAGAGTGTGTGTTTTTTCGTTTCTTATGCGAACATATCACGCATGCATCTCCGAGATGGAAAAGCGAGGCAAGGAGATACACGAAGATAGCTAGTGTGTGATTGTTTGCAACGGAGAGAGACAACCCTGTAGCACATGTCCAATAGAGGTCTGGCCAACAAGGAACAAAGGTCGAGAGGGACACATGGATGGCATGGACGCATGGGGAGGGAGAGAGGGCATGCTAGTGATAGAGAGATCCCCTCGAGATCGTGAGGGGACTATATGGGTGGGAGATCGAGGGAGTGCGTGCGCGATAGAAAGATGCCCCGAGAGAAATCGAGATAGACCATGCACATGTTTGTGATGGATACTAAGATTAGCTAGTCATATGCATATAGGGGGGACTGCGTGTGCCTACAATTGAGTGAGAGACCATCGTACTTGGCTAGCTAGGCATGCGATTGTGTGTGTGTGCGTGTGAGATGGAGAGAGAACGAGGGAGAGAGATAGAGTTTTAGATGGGCCTATCGAGTGCGAGTGAGATATGCATGTGTATGTGTGACCCAGGTGGATGGAGAGTTTGAGAGAGGGGGGGGGGGAAGAGCTCTGAGATGACAAAGTGGTGCGTGAGAGAGTTACGGGCAAAGAGCCAAGGAATTTGTGTGCGTACGATGAGTGCACCCAAGATATCTAGCTTGTACTAGCTAGAGTATCATACATAGTGTGCGAGAGAGACCTATAGATGGTGTATATATGCATGCGAACTAGAAAGACCCCCCCCCACACACAAAGAGAGAGAGAGATGGAGAGAAAGGGAGAGGGACCAACAAGGTTTTTGTGTCGGATGCGTGCGACAGAATTGAAGATTGTCGGAGAGAGAGAGAGAGAGAGAAAGAGAGAGAGAGATAGAGAGAGAGAGAGAGAGAACATGAGTCCGGGAGAGGGGGAGGTCACGTTTTATGCATCAAAGACTGATATAAACCATGTTTCGATATAAACTTGCATTCAGATATGTAAATTGGAGAACATGTTGTCTGCAATCCACACATGAACGGATATATGCGTATATCAAACAAGTTCATTAATTTGACTTTCAACATGTTCATGGAGTACTATAATACTGTACAACATGCTACTCGATTGACGTGTTCAATTTTGGATTTAGTTCACTATTTTGACCTACTGAACGAGCTATTTCATTGAATCGAGATATTTCATTTTGGGTTTGATTCGCGTTTTTGAGTGGGTCAACTATTTGTCATATAGTAAATCGCTAGCAACGAGCATGTAAAAACACATTACTCCCGAGCATCATCTCTCCATCTAAAAAAGAAGTGGCAAGCTAATATTTCAAATTTGATTCGAATTGACTTGGTAAGGTAGACGTGGATGCTCGTTCTCCCAAAATTTGAACGAGCCGTTAAACATCCTCTCTGCTCGGTGGAATTCGCCCGAGCAAATAAATGGGAGACGCGAAATTACCGTCCTATGTGGGACACGCATCAATTGGCCCGTTGTACATCGAGGGTAGGTTCGTAACTTCATCCAAGCGCGCCTTCTCCTCGACCGAAATGACATGTGCCGAATAATTCATAAACCATGGTCGGCAAAACACGCTCTCCTCGCCCGAAATAGCTCGCGCCCACTATTTCAAAACACGCCCTCCTCGCCCGAAATCGCTCGCGCCCACTATAGTTCAAAACACGCCCTCCTCGCCCGAAATCGCTCCCGCCCACTATTTGGGGAGAAGCAAAGTTACTCTACTATCCCCGACCCTCAGTACACAGACCCAAGCCGAGAAGCCTATAGGCAAGGGTAGAACTGTAACTTCCCCTCACATTTCAGACAAATGCGTCCGTAAGACATGG